>NC_134845.1:82938061-83238061 GCF_965363235.1 Mytilus galloprovincialis | reverse complement strand
TGTCTACATAATTTTACAAGAAATGTCCACTTTCAATTGATTTTAGCTTCTTCATGGTAACCCCGAAATGGTTGATTATATTATATGTTGCTCCGAGGGCCATTACCTACAAAAGGCTGTGTCAGATTTGGGATATAACGTTACACCTAATCAAACATTACCTCCGTTTATGTGATAAGGATGTTTACACTAGTTACAGATTTATGAGATAATGGAATGATATAGCGATGATTTGAAACTCCTGTTGAGTTGATTAAGATTTCGTTTAAATTTCCCGTATAGTTATAAAGTTGAAAATGATAAAATCATTCAAGTGAAATGACTAAGATTTTGCAATTAATTGCCATATAAATGATTAAATATTGATTGCTTAACAAAAATATTGCATTCATTTAAAAGTATATTCTTTTGTCTATCTATATATACCGCTTTTATTAATTAATATGCATTCTTAAGAAAGTCACAGTATTTTAAAGGTTGGAGATTGAAAGTGACAAAATCTTTGTATTGTGCTACCGTAAGTCAGTTATTTAATAAGATATTAAAATATAAACCTTTGACCAAGTTTTTTTCTCATGGTTTTACTGTTGGGTGGTTACGAGACTTATGAATTCAATAGTTGTCAGTGGTTAGTACGAATTTAGCTATTTTGATTTTTAAAGCTTATACGACATACTTTACGTGTAATTATGTTGCATATTGATAAAGGTTAAATAAAAAAGGTTTCCATTGTTTTAATACAGTGTTAAATAAATATAATAGGTTATACGAAAGGTTTTAAAACTTGATTTGTCATCTGCTATTTTTCTGTTTGCCTATTCCCAATCTAGTCAGTTCTAGTTTACAACCATATTTAAAATAGGGGTCAACGTCTTTTAATAATTGAAATTGAATATTTATTAGAGAATGAATACTGGTATACACTTCAATTATAATTATACGTTTTCAAAAAAATATAAATGTCGATCGTGTTATTTTCGAAGGACAAATGAACAAAAGCAAGCTGATTGTGCGTTACTTACTAAACCGGCAAGGAAAACCGTTGATAAGATCATTCGCATTAAGGATATTGATAAGTGAAATTACCAAAATATCCCAGTTCAACAAATAGGACGAGGCACGTTTTTGGCGTATTAAATTTTAAACCTGATGATTTTTGTTATTCATTAATCATGTGTTTCTTTGTCTAATACGTTCTCCTATTTATTTGTATTGTAGTCCTGTAATATTATGTTGTCATTTCAATGTTATATTTAACATTGCCATTAAAGTGCGAGGTTTGGCATGCCACAAAACCAGGTTCAACCCCCCATTTTTTTACTTTAAAAATGTCCTGTACCAAGTCAGGAATATGGCATTTGTTATATTATAGTTCGTTTCCCTGTGTGTTAAAATTTAACGTTGCGTCGTTTGTTTTCTCTTATTTTTTAGTGTTAATTGACATTGCGATAAGACGTGTCACGGTACTTGTCTATCCCAAATTCATGTATTTGGGTTTGATGTTATATTTGTTATTCTCGTGGGATTTTGTCTGATGCTTGGTCCGTTTCTATGTGTGTTACATTGTAGTGTTGTGTCGTTGTTCTCCTCTTATATTTATGCGTTTCCCTCAGTTTTAGTTTGTTACCCCGATTTTGTTTTTTTGTCCATGGATTTATGAGTTTGAACAGCGGTATACTACTGTTGCCTTTATTTTTTATAAAATAGAAAAACAAAACTTCATGATACGGTAACTTGTATTTCTGTTAATTAGGAAAACTATATGTCGGTATATGCAGTCATTACGTTCGATACTTCAGGTAAGTGATATAATGTACGAGTTTATATAAAACATAAACCTTTGTTTTTTTGTTTTATTTTGGAATTGTTATATTTCTTTCTCAAAATTAATGAATAGTGAACTATGTTTTTTTGCACAGATCCGATTTAAGGGGTATTGGAGCGGCCGAATACCAAAAACGGCCGAACCTAATAAAAAATACGTCAACAAGCATTCACTATATAGGTTTTGTTCCCCCTTCTATTACCTTTCTTAGGATATATAGGATATACCTGTAATTAGGGGATTCAAGGGTTCAAAATTCGATCGTAACGTCCTTGGGGAAGCATGTTTTCTTCAAATCAGCCATTTTTGACATTCGGGCGCTTCTTACTCCCGTAAACCGCATCTGTGCACTACATTCACTATATAGGTTTTGTTCCTCCGTCTATTACCTTTCTTTGGATATATAAGATATACCTGTAATTAGGGGATTCAAGGATTCAAAACTCGATCGTAACGTGCTTGTTGACGTAATTTTTATTAGGTTCGGCCGTTTTTGGTATTCGGCCGCTCCAAAACCCCTTAAATCGGATCTGTGCACTATATTCACTATATAGGTGTTGTTCCCCCGTCTTTTACCTTTCTTAGGATATATAGGATATACCTGTAATTAGGGGATTAAAGGGTTCAAAATGTGATCGTAACGTCCTTGGGGAAGTATGTTTTCTTTAAATCCGCCGTTTTTGACATTCGGGCGCTCCTTACTCCCTTAAACCGCATCTGTGCACTATATTTACTATATAGGTTTTGTTCCTCCGTCTATTACATTTCTTAGGATATAGAGGATCTACCTGTAATTAGGAGATTCAAGGGTTCAAAACTCGATCGTAACATGCTTGTTGACGTTTTTTTTATTAGGTTCGGCCGTTTTTGGTATTTGGCCGCTCCAATACTCCTTAAATCGGATCTTTGTACTATATTCACTATACAGGTGTTGTTCCCCCCCCTCTATTACCTTTCTTAGAATATATAGGATATACCTGTAATAAGGGGATTCAAGGGTTCAAAATGTGATCGTAACGTCCTTGGGGAAGCATGTTTTTTTTTCAAATCCGCCGTTTTTGACATTCGGGCGCTCCTTACTCCCTTAAACCGCATCTGTGCACTCTTTTCACTATATAGGTTTTGTTCCTCCGTCTATTACCTTTCTTAGGATATATAGGATATACCTGTAATTAGGGGATTCAAGGGTTCAAAACTCGATCGTTACCTGCTTGTTGACGTATGCTTTATTAGGTTCGGCCGTTTTTGGTATTTGGCCGCTCCAATACTCCTTAAATCGGATCTGTGCACTATATTCATTATATAGGTGTTGTTCCCCCTTCTATTACCTTTCTTGGGATATATAGGACATACCTGTAATAAGGGTTTAAAATTCGATCGTAACGTCCTTGGGGAAGCATGTTTTCTTCAAATCAGCCGTTTTTGACATTCGGGCGCTCCTTACTCCATAATACAGATATCATACTAGTTAGTGCTATTATTAGATTTTATCGAGGAAACACTAGTTTTTTATACGAAACTTTCAGTCGCTGGGTATATTGCCTCCTATAATCCTAATAGACTTTTCATATTTTACTTACAGTCTTTATATATAAATGTATAAGTATGTGAGAAATTTTAATATTGGAAAATGAGATTTTGAAATTTAAAATTGGCACTTTGAGACATGATTACTCTTTTGCCCTCCCCTGACACATGGAGTACCGTTTAAACGGTTGATTTCATTTTATGTGGACATCCCATGCCGGAAACGAATGCGCATTTAATGCTTGATTAATAAAAGTGGACCCCACACACCCATTGCAATATATGTAATAATTGTTAAAATATGTGCGACAATTGTACCATAAGCTCCTAGATATGCATAAGTGGATTTGAGATGCATGATGAAGTTCAATTTTACGTAAAAAATAAATAATTCTAGATAAAAGGGATAGGCATAACAAATATCCTATCTGTTTATACCTTAATACTATATATTACACAGACCTCGTATTCTAATCGAATTCCTATAGCAATTCATTACAGACATTACACTAAACAAATCAACTTAACGATCTTTTAAATAAACTTATTCTAAAAGGTTACGAATTCAACCCTGTCATTAGGGGTGCATTTCTTTCTAACACAAACGATGCAAATGGCTAAGCGCGCACATGTTTTGATCATTTGTTTCTAACCTACGTTTGCAAAGTTTGCATAAACTTTGACAAACAATGCAAACGCTAGAAATGTGTTTGCAGTTTGTCGTTTGTCGTTTGTTAGAACAAACTCTACATTTGTTTCTAACATCAACCTGATTAATCGAAGTATTTGTTTCTACGTTTGTAAAAAGGCTGTTTACCAACAACATGTGCATGCATTATTGAAAGTTCAAACAGGGTCAGTAAAGACTTATCAAACGTTGCATTTGTTTCTACTTTTGTAGCGTTTAGAAAACAACAAAACACGCGACACGTTTACAAAAAATGGTAAGAAAGAAATGCGGACCTTATATCTATCTGATAAGTGAAGCCTTTTACAACTGATTTTTACATCGCGATAACCATGGGGGAATTCCGATGCACTGCTACAGAAAGAATTCTACCTACGTAACTTTTGTTTTTGACTGGTTACCGATCTATAAATTCGGGGACATTATCGAGTGCAACATAACATTCCTTATCGTCTGAGCAGAGTGTACTGATTTGTATCACTACAATCAGAGAAATATATATAAAGGATATTAAGAAGTCTCTGCTACAATTTAATAGTTATTACGGTGTGGTTGTTTATTCATCATTCAATCACGAACTTATCGTAAAAAAATAAATATTTCTTTGTACATTAACCTTACTTCCATGCGTAGAGATGTGAGACAGGTGCTTGTGACCGATGTTTAGTAATTCAGTACTTTTATTATAGTTAGTTCTTATGGTGTACTGTTATACCACTATCCTAGGTTAGCTCCGGGGAGGGTTTGGATCCGCTAACATGTTTTACTCCGCCACATTCCGTGTGTATGTGCCTGTCCCAAGTAAATGTCGTTTCTTGGTGTGTTACATACTTGTTTCTTGTTCATTCTTTTGATAAAACAATAATGCCGTTAGTTTCCTCGTTTGAATTGTTTTACATTGTCATTTCGGGGCCTTTCAAAGCTGACCGTGTGGTAGGGACTTTGTGCATTGTTGAAGGCCGTACGGTGAGTAGCTGTTTTAAATGTCTGTGCCGGTCATTTGGTCTCTTGTAGAGAGTTGTCTCATTGGCAAGCCTACCATATCTGTTTTTCCCCTCATTTTTATACAAGTTGATGCTAAATTTATTCAATTTCATAAACTTGAATAGTGAACAGTGCAAAAAACACAGTTCACTATTCATGAATTTTGAATAGTGAAAAGTGAATAGTGAATAGTGAACGTACTTCAGCCCGGTTACAAACCAATATTGGCGATATCAAAGGTTAGAATGTGTGTCAGAAAATCCAGTTTATTTAGAAATACATATAGTTATTACTTAACTGTTGATTTAACGTATAAAGAGCAAATATGCTTATCTATTGAAATTGTGTCCGTATTTTGCATTCATTTCTTACTGTTGCTTGTATTTTTTGCGTTTTCATAAAATGGGATTCAAATGTTTAAAAAATGTAAAAGATGATATATTGATATTGTTTAAATATTATGTCGAAACTCAATGTTTAATTGTTTTTCACATTATAGAGTATAGAATATGTTATAGATAATGCATATTTTAAGGTTTTTCTTGTTGTAGAATACACCGAGGGGTGTCAGGATTAATCAACTGAAAGACCGACCGTAGGAAGGTCTTTCTTTGAGCAATCTTGACAGACCGAGGTGTGTTCTACGACAAGAACAACCGTAAAATATACATTATCTGACTTATATGCTATCATACAAATATAATTTTTATAAAGATTTGAAAAATTTAGTATACTTTTTACCGACCACACTAAAGTGGAATATTCTTTTCTAATGCGTTCATGTTTTAAATACGCCCTATGGCTCATTTAGAATGTGAAATAAATTTCACTTATTGATCTAGAAATACACCTATTTAAATTTATTATCCATACACAATAAAAAAAAAATATAACTGTAACTACATGGAGAAAGGCACAAATCAATTGTTACCATCCGATAACGATTTATGACAAATACAAGAACCATTGTAAGTGATTTATTGTACCAACTTAGTTTATGGAAAAGGGTGAGGGATACGTTTTTTCTATTTGTAATGACATTTTTATCGCGAAAAAGTGGTTATTTTTTCAACAATTTTAATTAAATGGAATGAAATATACGGAAAGATTGTCTGTTGAATAGCAACACATTTTTAACAGATAATCGGGATATAATTATATACCCTCCCCACCCGACCCTTTTCTAAGTTTACGTGAATGTTATTCAATAGAATACAAGAATATCTGATTAGTTGATCATTTGATAGAGTAAAAGGAATTAAACATCAATTTAAAAAGGTTCAGAAATGACACGAAGACGAATATAAATACATGTAGGTCACAGTATGATTTCCTATTCAGTGTGTATCGTCCTGAACATGCATGGAGTATTTGCCACTGGACATTAATCAAGCAGCAAAAATCAAGAATTTGCAACATTGGACTGAATTTTATGATGATACGAAGCAAGGATTAGAAACAAAACACAGAAAACTCAAGTAATATAATCGAATAATGAATATCAAATGTTTGAAATCTGCGTGAATTTTTATTTTTAGCACCTTGAATATATGGTTTTGGAGGGTTTACAACTTAGGCAACGTTTAACTATATCGTTGCAATTGGTTATGAAAGATTTTTGAATGGAGTTGGTTGCCGAAGAAAAACTATCTGAGGTAAAATTTCTTAATTCTGTAAGCAAATTGTTCATTTTTTAATTTTATGCCTGCGAAGAATATTGCAAAAGCCAGACAAAAGTCCATACAATATGTCGTATTACGTATCGTCAACGATGTCGTTAATATTAAAGGTTCTTTGGGTGAAACATCTAATTCAAAATCGTCTTCTATTTGAGTTTTCATGAAAATGAAACATGAAAACAGAAGATCGTGTCTTGTATAGGTAATTGGCAATGTGTATGTCATTACTTCGACCATGTCGATACCTCAACTGCTAAATATCTAGTCTCCAAAGGTCGCCTTAGCATAGCAGCAAGTTCTGAGATAGTGGCATTAACATACAGATATTGCTGTTTTTACACTTGCTGTTATCATTGTTGTAGAATTTAAGAAAACAGTTTTAATTCTTGAATGCATCACTCTAATGCAGAAATATAACACTTATTTATTGGACGGCTTTAGATGTTTATTTGTCTGTCTTATTCGACGAACTCTGTAACGTGTGTGTGATTTCTGGGTTTTCTCATGTTTGTAATGAAACACATTGTCCAAATATTCAAATGTCGTAGTATATATTAGGAATCATTGATATTAATTTAAATGATGAAGAGCCTAAAGGGTAGTTACCTAGCAAAAGTTTGCTATGTTTTATCTTTACTCTTCCGTAGTTTACTGATAAATGAACTTGTTTTCAGTTTATATTTAGATTGAATATAAGTTCATAAGGTTTTATATTCCAATAACTTTGCTACACCTTTAAAAAAATTTGCAAAACATTGACAGAATTGTATTTACGATAAGACGACCGTTTTCCAAGCATGTTATTTTCATTTTCCAAGAAATCTTTGACGATTTTCAGGGACATAGATAACAACGAAATGGACTATTGTACGAACGCATGCAAACTAACAGATAAGTTACACCTATTAATAAACTAATATTTGTTGTGTTATCATTGTGATTGATAAATTTAGCGTATAGTCCGACATAAATATAAATCAATTATCAAAACATTCTCGCGGGAATTTCTCGCTACATTGAAGACCTTTTGGTGACCTTCTGCTGTTGTTTTTTTCTATGGTCGGGTTGTTGTCTCTTTGGCACATTCCCGATTTCCATTCTCAATTTTATCGCTTATATTTTCAATCAATTGTAGGTACAAATATTTTGAAAAAACAACTGAAGACAGTTCAATGTTGTTTTACGGTTGAAATGTTCTCAACAATGATATGCAATACTTTTCTGATTGTTTAATTCAAATAAACAAATTAAATTTCAGATGTTGATAAAATATGCAGAGGTTGGCGATCTAGAATATGTGAGGAAATGCCTGAAGGAAGGACCATATGACAACTTCGCCAAAGGAAGAAATGTAAGATTCGCTGAAGAAAAGTGTGAGCAAGCCTTATCACAACGATAATTATCCAACAAATCGGTGCACTCTGAATTGCTAGTATATGAAAATAGGATATTTTTACCTTTTCCTAAATTTTGCAGTGGTAGGCAAATCTTACAGGGATTTTAACATTATGTATATATATATCTCAGTAGCATGGGTTCGAATCTCGGCGAGGGAAGAACAAAAAAAATGCGAAAGCAAATTAACAGATCTTACATTGTTTGGTTGATGTTTAGACGAGTTGTAAATATATATATACAACTCGTCTAAACAACCCAGCAATGTTAGATCTGTTTATTTGCTTTCGCAAATGTGCCGACGAGGGAAGAACACACAATTTGAGAAAGCAAATTAACAGATCTAACATTGTTGGGTTGATGTTTAGACGAGTTAAGTATATATATATATATATATAAACAAGTCTAAATTGAAAACTTCGTTCAAAACTATGATTGCGGTGGATAAAACCGCATTTTTTATACGAGTGCATGTAAAACAAATATCGTTGTAGAAGGGTCTAACTACAGCACAAAACACATTTTCCAAAAGACCAAAAAAAGTGAAAAAGTATATTTAAACAAAACGCATTTGACCTACAGGTCGAACAACTGATGTTTTTTAACCCTGATGACTGCCATTGGCGATTGCCAAATAAAATTGATCACAAGATGTACAAAATGGATCTTAATTTAAATTTAATACTAAACAGAAAACAATAAACTTTTAGTCAAGATGTTCATGATGTTATGCCACAAAAATAAGGTGTCAATATGTATATATATATATATATATATTCATTTAAAAAAGATAGTAAAATAAGTAAAAAGTTAACAGTTCCGTTCCATATATATATATTTATTTGCGAAAGCAAATTTACAGATCTAACATTGTTGGATTGATGTTTAGACGAGTGGTATATACATTATGTACACAGCCATGTATCACCATCATTGATGGCGATCCGATGGATACATCTGTTGTAGAGTTGTCACTGACTCAGACGTACTTATAAGTATAATTATTTTCTGTGACTGTATATTACATTAATTTGTAGGATCCTTTACTATAGATAATTTAGCTGATCTGTAACAATAACATCTTCATGCCTTATATATATCATGTACTGTAGTACGCCGCTAGATTAAAACTGACGAGGAAAGGTAACACACGGCCAGCGAACGCTCTTTTTTTGAGAGCCCAGGTGGTCGTGTGGTCTAGCGGGACGGCTGCAGTGCAGGCGATTTGGTGTCACGATATCACAGAAGCATGGGTTCGAATCCCGGCGAGAGAAAACAAAAAATTTGCGAAAGCAAATTTACAGATCTAACATTGTTGGGTTGATGTTTAGACGAGTTATATATATATATATATTTACAACTCGTCTAAACATCCACCCAACAAAGTTAAATATATATATATTTACAACTCGTCTAAACATCCACCCAACAAAGTTAAATATGTAAAAAAGCAAATTGTTTGTTCTTTCCTCGCCGGGATTCGAACCCCTGCTACTGAGAAATCGTGACACCAAATCGCCTGCACTGTAGCCGTCCCGCTAGACCACACGACCACCTGGGCTTCATACAAATGAAGCTTTCGGTGGCCGGGTGTTACCTTTTCACGTCAGTTTAATTCTAGCATCGTACTACAGTACATGATATATACATGTAAGGCATGGAGATGTTATTTTTTGCAGATCAGCTAAATTATCTATAGTAAAGGATCCTACAAATTAATGTAAGATACAGTCGCAGAAAATAATTATATTTATAAGTACGTCTGAGTCAGTGACAACTCTACACCAGATGTATCCATCGAATCACCAGCAGTGATGGTGATACATGGCTGTGTACATTATGTTTATACAACTCGTCTAACCCAGCAATGTTAGATCTGTAAATTTGCTTTTGCAAAATATTTAGGTCTGATTAACAAGATTAAAGGGTGGTTAATTTTCACACCATCACGTTTACATTTGTTATTCTGTTTGACGTGGACCTTATGTGATTCAATACGTTTGATATAACCAAGACGTGCTTAAATTTCGTCAAGTTCAAGATCAGACAATTGTTCACGAGATCGGCAGTGCAAATTATTTCGAATTTGATATAAATAATTTACTTGATGAATTGCTTCTCGGTGTAAAAGATCCATCAGACTAAAAGAACTGATGTATAAAATGTTGTAACCACGTTCAACTATTTTACATTAATAATTAAAACTTATTTTGCTAATCATTATTAAACTGCTATTCGTTTGGGAGGCTTAAATATGTAGTTTCTGATGCAATTGCCATACCGTTGTCAAATTTGAAACATTACACCAACTTAGCTCGATTAGGCCATTTTTTTATTTTTTTTTTTTTTTTGAGGACTGCTATCCATGCAGTAGTTGTAACAACTCAAATGCCACCACCTTTGAATTAGAGTTGTGTTAGTTCACATCGCAAATAACTATTTTTTATTTTGGCAAATCTTTGTAGTCTTTGCGCCGTGTTTGGAACTTTTAGAATTGTACCAGCGACTGTGATGTTCGCTGAAATTGTCTAAAAATTCAAGATTTTGAAAGTGTCTCAGTTTGAATAAATTGACATAATTCATTTGACATCGTGCTATTACCGAAGAAGGATATCTGTTATCCGAAAAGTCTAATATTTGTTCATTTTATAGTTATTTTATGTCAATGTTGTATCCTTTTTGACTTATTATATATTATATTTTGTAGTGTACAGTATCAATACATGATTCATCGCCCTGTAAGACCAATCGTTGACTATTTATTCAGTCATTTTATATGTTTCAATTGCAACCTCCGTATATAATGTAATAATTAGCAGATCTGATATGATTACGAATGAGAAAACAGTCCACCACAGACCAAAGCATAGAAGCTAACAGCTATAGATTAATGTACGGCCTCCAACAATGAGCTATACCCATACCCATACGGACAACTACAAGTTGGCATGCTCCGAAATAGGGACAGGAACCCACAGATTATGGCGGACTTAACACTTCAGATCGGTACAACGCGCTACAAACAAAACTTACAAAAAAAAACGCACAGATTTGAAAGAACTCAATATTGCTAAAAGCTAGTTCAAAACAAAAAGCAACTGATACAACAATTATGTTTCTTAGACGAAATGCCAATCAGTACACTTCCAACATCCATGACCATAGATTCGGATGTTAGTCTGAAAGATAATAACTCAACGTTACCCGTACTAAAAACAAGATGAATATACAAAACATATTAGCCATCAGCAACAACAAAGTAACTGACAAATATTATATACTTTATAACAAGTACATGTACATACAAATGTACACCCATAACATGCATGAGAAATTCGAACCGAAACTACATATTATTATTAAGTGACTGAAAAAAAATCATCATAGAAAATATACAAAATGCCTATCAAACACCATACATCAAAATTCATAACAGAAGAGATCCTTAACTGAAAAATAGCAGTATATTAAACTAGTACCAAATATTATAAACAATATGAAATCATAAAATTCAAAAAAGGAATTAAACATGATACATGAACAGATTTTACACCGAATGAATGTTATCCTTATCTGAAGTCACGGTTTAGATTGCAATTAAGTTGTTAACGCAATTTATTGGCCTTGGTGGCCAGAAAATACTAAAAATTTCAATTTGAATCCCACGTAAATACGCAGTTTTATATTTCCTCTATACTATCTCATTAAAACGAGGTTATTAGTTCATTTTTTAACGTGTTTCTAATTTGAAACCGATCGATGGAAACTTGTTGTTAAATGATATTATTTTTCGTACTCTGATAAGAACTTTGTAAAGGATTTTAATCGATTCAAATATTGGTTTTGCCTTTTGATAATTTAAAGCATAACTAATTATATAAGTGGTTATTTTTTTGTTTGTTCTTACATCGATAAAACATGTTGTTCTACATGTTGTCGATATTATGCACTTATCGTTTGGCAGAGCACATGGTCGTGCTTTTTCTAGAATGTATGACTAATTCTGTTTGATATATACTGAAAAAGTCAAAAAGAAAATTATTCATTTCTGTTAGGTCTTTGAGTTATTTATCCCCCCTAGTTTTTGTTCGGGTTCGTGTTGCTTATTCTTTAGTTTTATATGTTGGTCATGTGTGCTATTGTTTGTCTGTTTTGGCCTTTGTATTTGAAGCCATGACATTGTCAGTTTATTTTCGATTTATGAGTTTGAGTGTCCCTCTGGTATCTTTCGTCCCTCTTTTATCCAATGTTTTAAATTCAGTACGTATACAATAATTCACTTGTAGTCCATTCAATACTGTTCAGTAACTTTACTCAGAATTCAGTATGGTGTTGATGAAAACAGGTAAAACACGATTATACAATCTGAAAACAACTTTAACTACACAGGACTGATTAATATGGAATATACTGCGTTTGATAAATCTGAAAATTAACTAAA
Source organism: Mytilus galloprovincialis (assembly GCF_965363235.1). Taxonomy (NCBI): domain Eukaryota; kingdom Metazoa; phylum Mollusca; class Bivalvia; order Mytilida; family Mytilidae; genus Mytilus; species Mytilus galloprovincialis. Next base: position 83,225,522 of record NC_134845.1, on the reverse strand, counting down.
AGATTGAAATAGACTTGGTTTTAAACTAGCTTTCATGAGGCTATGATTCAGTTGATTTCGTTAATTGAAATACGATTTCCGTAAATTGTGTTGTTATGAATTAATCCGTAAGTTTCTCATTTGAACTGTTTCACAATTTTCATTGCTGGGCCTCTACTGTTTACTTCATAGTATGAGTTTCCTCATTGGTGACGTTTTTTTGGCAATCAAAGCACGTCTCCTTTTGTTTATACCAACACTATTGTTTAGTCTTTTGAGACATTTTCAGGTCGAATGCACCTTTTCTGATCATAATGATTTACTAGTGCAGATTCTGAAAGGGTTAAGCGCTATTTAACTATGTCACACCGCCACATGTGTGTTTCATGTCATAAATAAAAAGCAAAATCTCAAAGGAAAATTAAAAAAAGAAAAGTCCCTAAGCAAAGGGTAAAATCAAATTGTAAAACACATCAAATGAATGGACAACAACTGTCCTATTCCTGACTTGGTACAGGAATTTTCAAATGTAGGAAAATATAGATTGAACCTGGTTTTATAGTACTAGACTTTTCACTTGTATGACATTCGCATAAAACTCTATTTTATTTACAACGATGCGTGAACAAAACAGACATAATAGGTAAGATTGTCAAACAGGGGTACATTAATCATCACTGTGTCACGATGTCAGTAAGAACAAAAACAAACAAATATTGAACAAACAAGTACAAAAAGCATCTAGCAAAAACAACCATATGTATTGCTTACTTATGTTTATATTTCAAATCAATCCATAAAGATTAGAATATTTGAAGTCCTGTGACTGCATTTGCATCAATTCTAGTGTACAGTCGCATTTTTGGCGTCAGAATGTAAAAGTCACACAGGAAGAATTATAGAATAATTTTGTAATTCAAAGTATTTTCAAAATTATCATTTCTGATGGGAAATGGTGGTATGCGGGGTTAAAAATCAAACGTTGTGTTAGAACAAAACTCAGAAAATGACCAAAATTTAAAATTATCCCGAAGTTCTTTCAATTTTTAAGAATCCACATATGGTTAATACCCTTACGCGAGTAAAATAATTTTGTCGTTGGAAGTGTTTTCAAAATTATAATAGAACAATAACATAATTGCATAAAAATAGAACAATAACACAATGGCTGAATCTCTAAAAGTACAGAGCCACGTCATATGTACCAAAGAAACACAATAAGTCACACGTACAAAAACACCAGCAACAATGAAAGATATTACAAACAACACATTGACGGGATGTATAAGTACTGCATCACGTCAAATGGATATCACAGAAAACAGACCAAACAGTAAAAGTAATATTAATAATAGAACAAAGATAAATAATAGAACAACATAGCACGTTATTAACATGATAAAAGTAGTGTTCCAGTGGTTGTAATCAGGTTTCTTCTAAAAACAATAGAAAACCGTTTTTTTTTTTCAAAAGTGATTATTTTCTAAAGGGTTGTTAAATATTTCACGGTGGTGTCTTGCAATGGCTTTGTTTGGACTTGTTTTTTTTTTTTGCTTTTTGGCCTTGAATGTTTGTCCCTAATATTTTAATAATAAGGTATTTGCATTCAGGTATCGCAGATCAAATGTATTCGTTCAATGTGTTAATTTACGTTTTTTGATTGAGTTAAGCCTTCCAGTTGATATTTTATCGTGTTTTTTTTTCTATGTTGTGATGTTATACTATTATTTCAGAAAAAAGGGAAAATGTTTGGTATCATTAAAACGTTTAATCCCGCTGCAAATGTTTGCACCTGTTCTAAGTCAGGAATCTGATGAACAGTAGTTGTCGTTTGTATATGTAATTTATACGTGTTTCTCGTTTCTCGTTTTTTTTTATATAGATTAGACTGTTGGTTTTCCCGTTTGAATGATTTTACACACATAATTTTGAAGCCCCTTGATAGCTTGTTGTTCGGTGTGAGCCAGGGCTCCGTGTTGAAGGCCGTACATTGACCTATAGTGGATTACTTTTATTAATTGTTATTTGGATTGAGAGTTGTCTCATTTGCACTCACACCACATCTTCCTATATCTACATGTGATGAGTTGATTTAATTATTTGAATGATCATAGGTTATTGATAAATCTTTTTTCAAATTAATGAATCATCAGGAGTATGCAATACTAATGACTCTAGTTTTTCCACGTGCTAAACTGTATTAATTTGGTAACTCCATTCTTCTATACGCATTCACTGCACATCAGAGCTACAGTTGATGTCGTCTATCATGGTCATTGGACGTAAATGAGGTAATTTGAGAAAACAGATCTATGAAACATGAACCATACAGTTAACATGAGTTCCTTACGCATGTAGCACCATATTTTTAAGAAAATATATTTCAAACTTAAAAAACATAATTGCATTTACAGCGCAGCACATGTGATTTCAGATCTATGTGCATTTTAAATTGTGTTATCCTCAGGGGGAAACAGCACTTCTCCTTGCAGCTGAAAATGGACATACAGATATAGTTTGTGAACTGATTAAACATGGAGCAGACCCAAATTTTGGTGATAATTCTGTAAGTTTTAATTTCAGAGAATAACATATGCAATAGTATTTTAACTAATGATGTTTAATAGTGTTAATTGTTCAGTCATTTGGGAATATTCGCCTCTGAGTAATCTGCAATTATCTGCGTAAACAAAGTGAAGATAACAAAAATCATGACATAAAACAGCAAGTATAATTGATGATGGTCAACAGTTTATATTATGTGTTACTTTTTGCAGTCAGCTCACATTCCCTTTTGCAATTTTTAACTGTTTAAAATTCTTGTGATAAAAACCATTCACCAAGTGTTCGATGATATTAAACAAAATAATGTGAAGTCACAACTAGATCAAAGATAGCTTGATAATTGGTGCAACAACCTGCAGTTGTGAAACATATATTTGATTAGCTTTGACGCAGTTATCCTCCCACATTAGTCAAACACATTGTTATCGCATCCAAAAGACGTTCATAAGGATGACTTCAACTATCCACTTATAACCATAGGTTAAATTACTTTTACATCAAACACGGTTAATTAGACTGAAAATATTTTAACTTAAACACAAAGGCTTTTCGTGAAATCTTTATTATATGAGCCAGTCCATGGGAAAAGGCACAAAAACGAAAAATTTACGAAATTCTAAAAAGTGTGCATAATTTTTGGTAGTAGACTTGTGATTTATAAAACACATTTACTTTTCCTCATATCATCAAGCTGTGAACCACACGTACATTGCAAGTGTTGAGACCCCCCTTTAGTTTTATCCAGATTTTTAGTGAATTATTTCATATATTTCAATCATTTTCAAAGTATAGTTTAAATGGCTTGATTTGCCAATTGATAATGTTAACCCCGGTAGCAGTGGGGATAAGGCTCTCGCTTACGATGTGGATATCAATGAAATCAAGCTTATCCAGTGCAACTAAGGTTGATTTATATAATATTAAATAACTTAACTTTACTTAATTGATTTATATAATATTAAATAACTTAAAGGAGGGATTGTACCTGATATTCATATGATGAAGACATAATCTTTCAATCAGTTTAATTGAGGTCTGGAGCTGGCATGTCAGTTAACTGCTAGTAGTCTGTTGTTATTTATGTATTATTGTCATTTTATTTATTTTCTTTTGTTACATCTTTTGACATCAGACTCGGACTTCTCTTGAACTGAATTTTAATGTGCGTATTGTTATTCTTTTACTTTTCTACATTGGCTAGAGGTATAGGGGGAGGGTTGAGATCTCATAAACATGTTTAACCCCGCCGCAATTTTGCGCCTGTCCCAAGTCAGGAGCCTCTGGCCTTTGTTAGTCTTGTATGATTTTAAATTTTAGTTTCTTGTGTATAATTTGGAGTTTAGTATGACGTCCATTATCACTGTACTATTATGCATATTTTAGGGGCCAGCTGAAGGACACCTACGGGTGCGGGAATTCTCGCTACATTGAAGACCCATTGGTTGCCTTCGGCTGTTGTTTGCTCTATGGTCGGGTGGTTGTCGCTTTGACATATTCACCATTTCCTTTCTCAATTTTATAACTTAACTTAATTGATTTATATAATATTAAATAACTTAACTTAATTTAAATTTAAATTTCTAAAACACAAGATGTCATAGTTTTTGTATTTTCCCTCATGTTTTAATGTTGTCTTACTTTCTTTAAACCTGTAGAACTGACGGAAATTATTGATTTTTGTCTCTGTAGTGTCGTAAATTTTTGTATAAACGTAACACCTAACATCCATCCACGTTTTCTAACATCAGTTTGAATTCCGATAGCAAAAAATCTTATTCGGAAGACTCCGTATACATATTATAAGTATTTTATTGTAATTATATTACAAAATATTGATCACATGATGCAAGTATTACTAGACTTTCAATTGCTTTAAATCAATCCAAAACTTTGTATAAAAGTGACACCTAACATCTAACATCCACGTATTCCAACATCAATTCGAATTCCGATAGCAAACAATCTTATTCGGAAGACTCCGTATACATACTATAAGTATGTTATTGTAATTATATTTCAAAATATTGATCACATGATGCTAGTATTACTAGACTTGCAATTGCTTAACATCAATCCGACATTAATATAATGTTTCGGCGGTTTTTGTATTATATGCTAATGATAAATGTATAACATTTATGAAAGGGTTTAAGCATTGTAGGCCCGCCATCGTCAAGGATTTACCGATATCAATTTATTTTAATTTTGTCGTTGTCAATAGATCTGCAATATTTTTATGCTTTTTATAAGCTATTATTGGTTTGCTTGAAAATATTTCGTTGCAAACTGCATCCTGTTTTAGTAGGTTCCAATGTTTACTAATGCATTGTTTTAATTTATGAATACATGGATTCAATTTCGTTGTCAATACTAAAGGAATTTCCTTTGTGTTTTGTTTGGCCTTTTTTCTTATTAGATCAGATCTATAACATGATAATGCCTCAGTTATGTACTTTTCTATTTCAATCTCTTTGTATCCTCTCTTTATTAAGTTCGATCTGAACTGTAACAAAATATATTGTAAATCAAGATCATTATTTGTTGTTCTAATGTATCTGATTACTTCGCCCTTGATTACCCCTGCAAACACATGTCTACTGTGACAGCTTTTACTATCTTGATAAAGGAAGGCATTTGTCGGTTTAAAGTGTGTTTTCACATCCAAAATATTTTCATAAGAAAATCTAGGTCCTTTGAAAATATTAACATCAAGAAATATTATTTCTATAGATGAGAGTTCTAGTGTGAATTTCAGGAACGGATGATGATTATTTGCTTACTCTAGCAAATCCTTTATTTCCTTCGAATCGCCGTGATATATTAATATAATATCATCACGATACCTTCCATAGAAAAAAATATTTTTTCTATGTTCAAACTTAGAAAGAATTTCTTTCATAATTTTATACATGAGTATATCACAGATTTCCGGGCTAGGCACGGCTCCTATTGCGGCTCCTATTGTTTGCTTATATAGCTGTCCATTAAAATCAAAAATGTTGTTCTCTAAAATTGTGTCAAAGTTTCTGGTCGATATAGCATTAGTCCGGGGAACAAATTATTTTACACTTGCTCAAATACCAAATATTCTGATATTTCTACGTCTTTTTCTGTTTTAGTTGACAAATTCGGGATATAATTGAAAATCTTATGAATGTTTACATTAATGTAATTTTTTGTCGGATAAAATCGTTTTTCAAAAATACTATAACAAACTTAGATAACGTGTCCTGTAAAGTTTACCAAAAGGACTTTTTGTACCTTTTCGCATGGACTGGCTCATATAATATCGATTACATTATCTAATAACTTTTTAACCATTTTTTTTCCGATCCATTGCATTTTTTTTTACCTTTTACTACTTACAGCTTTCTTCAGAGGGCACTCAAAGCCTGCCTCCGGGAGTTGTTTTTTGGAAACAGTCCCAGTTTCCATTATCATTTTATAAGAGAGTTGTATTTATGTTCAAATAACTATTCACTGTAAAGCATCATTAAACAAAATATATACTTTGCCATTCCTTTCATATGCTTGCAAACATGCATTCTTTTGTCTGCTGGTGTGTTTCGTTTTCTTTGGATTTTACTGGTTTCCTTGATATGTGGAGTTTCCATGTCAAAACCTTTGTTTTAAATGTTGGTTTTTACCTTTTCTCAATATATAACTAATATATATTTCTATATCTCTTGATATATTTTGTATATGTTCTTTACGTTGTTTTTTTTTTCTTTCCTATTTCTTTTTGATCAAATAGCTCAAACGAAGAAATAATAATAATCACAGTATTTCACAATTTCTTGATGAATCTTCATATACATTTGAACATGTTGTTTTTAAAAGTTGTGTAGGTTTTTATCGCTTTCGATGACAGTGAAATGCAGTATGCATATATCAATTAAAAAATTATGAATATAAAGGATGTATTGGATCTGTTTTTGGTATTATTTAATTATTGTTGTACAGGGAAAGCTTGCAATTCATTGTGCATCTGAAAATGGTCACCGGAACATAGTTTTAGAATTACTTAGCAATGGAGCGGACTCCAATTTGGCTGATACATTGGTGAGTATTGTATTTAAGAATTAAACAAAATACGTGTAAGGTGTTATTATGTAATTCCATTAAAAGTGCAAAAAACGTTTAATGTTGTTATTAATATAAGTATTAGGTATTTAATATACCTTGGTAACGATGTACATTTTGTCAAATCATACATTTGTAATAAGAAAATTACAATTACAATTCAACAGCATTTGTCAGTTTCAAAGTATGACACCAGATTTTTGTCATTATAAATTGTTCCCTGGAATTGACAAACCTGAAGATTATTAAGGTTATAATTAAAAAAGAAATTTATTAACATAGGTATCGATTTTAACAATTTGTCTAGTAATTTGAATTATACTTCTGTTTAAAATATTGAAAACAACACGTTTGATAATTTCGTGCATCCGACGCACTTTTCTGGATTTACCTTCATCAGGAACGCTCAAAGCCAAACATTTGAAATCTGAGGATGTATAAGTACCGCAACTGTTGAAGAGCTACATTATAAAAGTACCTAAACTAAATAGCCAAATTAATCTAATGTCAACTTTGCCTAAGAGTTAAAATTTTATCTTCCTAATAATTTCAAAATTATTTATAAGCGGACAATTTTAGAAAGGTTTGTTAAATCATGTCAGTATCGAAATACTGCTTACTTAGCTGAAGATACCCTCGCGGACTGATAGTCCACCATCGGAGGTATCGACCCAGTGGTGTAAAAAATTGAAAACAACACGTTTAATTATTTCATGCGTCCGATGCGCTTTTCTGAATTTTCCTTCATCAGGAACGCTAAAAGCCAAACATTTGAAATCAGAGAATGTATAAGTACCAAACCTTTGAAGAGCTATATGACAAAAATACCTAAAATAAATAGCCACACTAATATATAGTCAATTTGCCTGAGGGATTTGGAACCTTAGTTTCGTAATTCCATCCGACGTCTATATTGACAACAATTTTTTTTTATTCTCGTATTCTCAATATATAACTGTATTGCCAATAAAAGTGATAAACTGACGGACTAAAATGCAAACATAAAATAATTCACAATAGACAATACCATACAAAACAAAACAAAACAAAAATGATAAATGAATAGTTATATATATATTTATACTAGAACACACCAGCGATATCGCGGGTCCGTGACTGAATTAAAGTATCTAATTATGTGTAATCCTTATTTTAGTCGGGATTTTAAGTATTGTTATTGTCATTTGATGTTGATTACAAGTCATGCTGATTGTAAGATGCACAGTTTTCTCTGTTTTCAAATTTTTCTGCAGGTTTAATGAACCCTTCGACCTGGAAATAAACAATTATTTGTAATAATATTGATTTGGAAAACAAAAGGGCCTGAAATGTAGAGATTTTTAATCAACAGCAATGACTATACAAGTTATAAATAAAATTGAATTCTATAATTTTTACGTCATGCTGGCTGACAAATTTGAAACTGTATTTTACGTTTTTAGTATACTGTCATTTTATTAAGTCAAGCTTATTAAAATACTACAACAGGAAAAATATAAAAATGATTGAATTAAGTAATGTTAACCCTGTGCTTATGACCCGTGTATATAGCAAATCCCAAATACACCGTTTGGTGGTGCGCCTGACATATGCGGAACGTACAGATAAGGTAATAGGTAACATGTGACACATAATGACATGACTATAAGGAAATCGCATCGAATAGTTCCGGAACTTATTAATTTGTCTAATTGCTTATTGTTTGAAACAGTAATAGATGTAAAAGGGTAAAATATTCAGTATACCCTATCAAATATATAAATTCTTATATATGTTTGACATGTAGCTTTCTTCTGTTATATGTTAATTAGGTGAACAAAAAACGGTCTTTAGAGTTAGAAGAATTCAAACCTAAGATTGCGCAATGTTGGATAAAAACCGCATTCTTCATACTTGTTCATGCAAAAAAAAAATTCTTGATAAAGGGGTCTAATTACAGCACAAACAATATATTTTAACAAAAAAACGCACGAGACCAGAAGGTGGAACAACTGATGTTCTTAAACCCTACTGACTGCCATTGTCGGTTGCCATACATAACAAAATGGATCTCATTATTAATTTATCACCAAAAGGAAAACTTACGGAAATGATGTTATACCGCTAACACGAGATGAATAATCAAAATCTCTTTTTTTTGTGTTCCAATTATTACTGGACTTTTCCTTGCAAATTTGATTTTTTTTTTCTTACATTTATTGGAAAACATTTAAATTCTATTGTCTTAAAAATAAACGGAATGTTAAAGACAGGTTCTTCTTTATAAAAGAGATAACAATAATAAAAGTTTAATGATTTGTGCATAAGCAGAACCCTACTGAAAATTCCTTATTAGATTTAGTAATCATATTTTACATTTTTCGGGGATAAAATACTGAATTCTGAGGAAAATTAAAGCGGGAAGTCCCTAATCAAATGGCAAAATCAAATAATAAAAAAATTGAACGAGTGGACAACAACTGTCATATTCTTGACTTGGTACAGGCATTTTCAAATGTCAAAAAATGTGGATTGAACATGGTTTTATAGCCCTAAACTTCTCACTTGTACGACAGTTGTATCAATTCCATTATATTGGCATCGAATGTAATTTTGCCCATATCGTAGTACAATCATTGACAGATCGTCTTCATATTTTGTTGAACGTAAAATAAATCCAACCTCATAGTCAGTTATAACATACCCGGAAATCTGCGCTGTTGTGGCATTGTTTCTGTCATTAACAATGATTTGGTATTTATTTTTTATTTGTTGACGACAACAAGTTTATTATTTTTTTTTGTCTTGCTACCCTTGTTGATTACAACGAAAAGTTATACATTTTTTGTACGTACGTACATCAATTATTGCTAATTCATTATAAGACATCTTGTATTAAAAATAAACAAAGCATTCTAAAAAAAGAATGCTAAAAGAGTAATAAGTTATTTTTATCAAGATGAGAAAAACGAGATGGTATATTTCATCGAGATTTGCATAACGATTTCGATATATGCCTTTTAGTTTTCTTTCCAATGAGACATGAATCTACCTTATATGTTAATATAGAACATTACATTAAAGATTATTAATATTGTATTTACACTTTTCCTACTTTTGAATAGAAAAGGCGAGCAATTGACTTTGCAGCTGAGAGAGGCCACACGGATATAGTTTCGGACTTAATCAATAGAGCTAAGCCCTCAATTATAAATACAAAAACCGTAAGTTAGTTTTAATGACATGTAATACACAAGATAGGTCATATCTACATTTGCACCTTTTTTCTAGTTGAAATTCTACCCAAGAGGTTGCTTCTCTCATTGTGAATATGTACCTTTAACTATATTTTATTGACTATCTTTTCCCTAATTGTCACTAGTATACGTTTTTGGAACGATTTGAATATTCTATTATCTCTATAGATCATGTTTTCTTGTTGATGTCTTAGCACAAAAGCAAAACAGTTGTGATTTTATTCCCTACTTTTTCCCAAGAAATTGACATTGTGGTCCTGCAACAATAGGTCTGAACTTTTATTATGGATGACACTGTAAATGAATTCAATGGTAACGTAATGTCACTATAATAATGCATAAAAAGAGACCTTACAAAAAAGAAGATGTTGTATGATTGCAAATGAGACAACTGTCGACAAGAGAACAAAATAACACAGACATTAACAACTACATTGTATACCGTACAGCTTGCAACAATGAGCAGAACCCATACCGCACTGTCAGCTATAAAAGGGCCCGAAATGACAATGATAAACAATTTAAACGAGAAAACTAACAGCCTACTTTATGTACAACAAATGTGTAACTCGTAAACAAACGACAACTACTGAATGGATAAAAATAAAAGTTGACGTGGACGGTAACTTGTACATGCCAACAACAAAAAACACTAGTTACAGACATAAGAGTACTAGCATTTAACTGACAGCTACTTCAAAGCCACTTACAACTTATAAAAATTCATGCATTCATGACTAAATTATCAATCCGTAAACATCAACATCCAATGGATTAGGTGTAAAGACGTTATAAACAGTCAAAGAAAAATATGACCTTGTATAATGCCAAGATACAGGTACATGTATTAGCAGACTATAGATCCATGAATGTGTAAATATAACTTACAAGTAATATATAGTTTGCTTTCAATTAACTGATAACAAAATCAATATTTATACCAGTCAAAACAATAGTCAATGATCTTATTACAGTGTTGAATTTGTAACCTTTTTTAAAGTTTGTTTAAAGAATCAACAAGTTTACCAGGGTCGTTTCTCTTTCTATTGCGGTAACTTTTTAATTTTTCATCAAATGATAATGTTGAATGAAGTGGTTTGCTACCGTATTGTCAGTTTTGTTTGTTTTAAATTTTGAAAAAAAGTTTCTTTGTTCTTTTCTGGTGTTATCACCAAATACCTTTGTCTCATTAATATGTGAGCATAATGCACAATTTCCGGAATGGTCAGTTGTCTAAAAATTAATAAGTTGTGCTTTCTGTGCATTAAAATGTCCATAATACTGTTGTCGCGTTTATATGCTATGATTGGGGGATTGTGAGTATTTTCTCAATCTATTAGATTGATGGAGAATTTGTTAAAAAATCTGAGAATTGAATCTATATTTGGAAGCGCTTTGGAAAAAGTTATTACCAAGGTAAATATGTTGTACCTTTCTTTGGTTTGGCCTATAATATATCTTCTTGGTTTGAAATGTCGCCTTTTTTAATTGAACTTCAGTTGACGTGTTGTTATATTTCCGTTTTTATAGGCGGATGTTTGTTTCTTCTTTTCCTATTTTGTATTTTCTTCCGTTGAGCAAATTCTGTTCACACAAATACCGTGTCCATAATGTATAGCATTTTTCACAGAATATAGATGACTTGATGAAACATGTAGGCAATCGTGTTTGTATGTGGATTCTGTATAAAGATCTATTTTAATTTCTCCTTTTTCTATGTCTACACAAACATAAAGAAATCATTTATTTTTCAGTTGAGTAACGCATATCTGTTTGAGTTCGCGGATGTTAATTGTTGGACAATTCTTTCAGTTTAGTAATGCATTTCTGTTTGAACTATACATGAATATTTATGTAAGAGATGCGTATAAAATGGAGCATGGAAATGGGGAACATGTCAAGGAGACAAGAACCCGAGAAAACAGCAGAAAATAGCTGAAGGCCACCGTAGACAAATAACTAGGTATAGGGAAAATTGTAGGGTAACAATTATAATGCAATAATATCTAATATCTTTGGTATATTGTAAAGATACCTCTCTCTCTCTCTCTCTCTCTCTCTCTCTCTCTCTCTCTCTCTCTCTCTCTCTCTCTCTCTCTCTCTCTCTCTCTCTCTCTCTCTCTCTCTCTCTCTCTCTCTCTCTCTCTCTCTCTCTCTCTCTCTCTCTCATATGTTATTATTTGGCTGTAGATGCATATTTGTGCAACAATGTACTACTTACATTAACATTGTATGGATTGTGACAATAATATGATATTGTATAGGCAACAAAAGCAGTTCGTTATGCAGCCAAAGGAGGACACAAGGAAATCGTATTAAAATTAATAGACGAAGGGGCAAACATAAATATGCCTGATCAATTAGTGAGTTTTGTCTTGTATATGTTACATTATGGTCTAGATATGAAATGTTAAGCATTTTACATATTTTTTTGTTTGTGTCAAATGCAGTGTGTAACGAATATTAGTTAATAATTTTGATTGTTAAATGTACAAATTTTAACGGTGTTAAACTTTTCAATCACGATTGCATTTATAAAAAAAAAGACAGTTGTTTTTAATTTGCAACGAAAAAATGCAAAATGCAAAAATAGTAGTATATACATATTTTTCCTGGGCATATGCTCTATATTGGTAATTAGAAATATTATATGTCGAACATGCAACTCGCTACAGTAACGAAAAAACGACTGACCGTCACAAAAAAAATGGTGAACTGAGATGCTGCGGAAGGGTAAGCAGTTCCATTTTCATGCGTGTCATCTTTTGTATTGCTGATACAAATACAGGTCCGGCTATAAGTCTAATTTGGTGGTGTCACAGTTGGACATTCGAAATGGAGGACGGGATCGAAGTTTCAATCGTAATATTAAAAAGGTGGTCACATGTTAGACATACATTCGATTACGTCAAACCAACTGTTGATGGTGTCCGTAAACTTTTGTTGCGATGACTTTTACTTCATCCGCAGAAAAGGAAGGTTGACGACCGTCTTTTAGCCAGCAACTTCTATTAAAATAGGTCTTGTAAGAAAAGGTAAGCAGATCTTTCTCTACGTGTGGCAAATGTCGTGTTGCTCATAAAAGTACATTCTGTGTAATAAGTAAAATCGGGGAGGGGGGGGGAAGACAGAATAGTGATTATGGCGTTTGGAACGTTTCCGTAGACATCTATGAAACAGGTCTTTCGTATCGGTCAACCTATTTGTAATGACAAACGTAAAATTCTCCTCTGGTTGATTTCAACATCACCACTGAGAACTATTGGTTTAATAATTTCCTTGAGAGCAGACACCCTCTATTAAGGAACTCGTAATAGAAAATACAACCACTTGAATATCGTATCAACTGGTCTGGGAGATATACACTGTATACTGCATATGCAGGTGTTGCTGGAATATTGGTACATAGAAATTAAAAGTTCATAATCGGGAAAAGGAAATCATTTCTGTACTTGTAAGGTTCTCAAACTATCCTTCTCGAAAATGTCTAGATATAAGTCAAAATATAAGGAATGCTTACTTTTATCTGTTGTATCCTTTGTTTCAAGTTCCACTGGATTTGCCTTGGAGGTCGAGTTATTTGTAATACTTGCTTACTCACCAAAACCATGTTGTTTGGGGCTTTATCTACGGGGACACTGCCAAAAAAATAGGAAAGGTGCTTGCAATTGTGCTACAGATGGGTCTATAAATTTTTATGGAGCATGTGTAGTCATAGACTCATTTCGTTTTTGTTGCTGTGATCTGTTTCAAGGACCATACAGTCTGAATCCTTTAAATTTGGAAAAGGTAGTAGATAATCTTAGTTGCAATTGGTTTGGAATAAGAAATGACATGTTCTTATTGATTTTTAAATCTCGGGAAACCTGAATTTCATGTATTAGTAATAATAAGCTTTGAAATAGCTTTCGATTATTTCCACTTCTCTCATGTCTGTATATGTTTGTTACATATTAATATTACGAAGGGAAAGACACCATTACATTATGCAGCTGAAAATGAACATGCCAACATAGTATCTGGATTACTTGATAGAGGGGCATATCCTAATGTTGCTGATATATTCGTGAGTTATGGGTTACTTTACTTTTATTTTATTCTCTATATTAAGAAAACTAATAAGAAGTATACACATACATTAAGTTTTCTATTCAATTGCATGACTTTTCTGAATGCAGTTTTATCTAATTAACAAGTAAAATGACAGTGCATAACCTGAAAGCAAACTTGACATAAGTAATGTATCACTATAGGCCATCGTTATTTTTGAGTAATAAGTGTAAAATTCTTTATAACGTTAGAGAGTATTTGTATCTATGTATATACAGGTATTCCCCTCATACTTTTACCAAACGATTAAGGGTTGCTCATATTTTTTACGCATAAGTGTCTTGTTGTGTTCTAAGGTCTAATTGGGGGGAAAGGCTACATGTCTATCACGCATAGATATAACAAGCATAGCTTAAGTACTTAACCAAAATCAAAAGCAGATGATATTTGCCGAAATATTATCACCCTCTTATTATATTCATGTCACGCTTGGTGTTAATTAGCCGTCATTGACAATTGCTGTCGATCGATATATAATAAATTGTAAATCGGAAGAGTAATGGGTCATTATATGGTAGTTATCGTGATCTTCCGACCATCACCATGTCCGACACCGATGCGACTGATTTTACGGAAGGACATCATAATGAAAGATATCTGATTCACCTTGGATTGATAAATGATTAGTCTATTGGAAGGATGTCGGCAAATATCATCTACATCACAGGCCACTACGTATAGTGTCGTGCTTTTGATATTTAGAGGGAAACTGCAAGGGACTAGGTAGGACATGTTCTGAGTACTTTATATATATATACGACCACTATGGTCACAGTAAACATAGTAAACTAGTCATCACTTTTAAATATACATTTCTTTCCCCTTGTTGTCTTTTTGTATGGTTAACCTTTCTTTCATAAAACCATTCAGTTACAGGCATAGTCAAAATAACTATCGTTTCAACTGAAGAGTATGTGTTAAAATTATCAGTGTACACATGTTTTTTATATGAACTGGAAGATATATACTGCGTATGCAGATATTGCTTGAATGTTGCTACATAGAAAAGAAAAGTTCACAATTAGGAAAAGGACATCATATTTTTAGTCGTTAATTTCCAAAACGGTCCTAATCGTACATATCTAGATATAAGTCATAATATAAGGCATTCTTAACTCTATCCTTTGTTTCAAGTTCGATGGAATAGATGCGATCAATATAATCTCCAAACTTTGAATTATTTATTGAGATAATATGGTCTTAATAGAAGAAAGTGACGTAAAATATTGACAAGAATACTTCCAACCTATTTCCATTATTTCTAAGACGCTTCTGTTGGAATTTATTCTCATGAATAAAGAAATAAGTCGGCAAGATGCGATGCATCGTTTGCCTCAACAGGAATTGCGATTGCTTTTCACAAAGCACTTCGTATAAACGAGAAAAAGCAACTAGTTAATGTCAGTTCAATAAAATTAAGTGTTTGGACATGTTGAAACAGTTTGTATCATAAAAAACTTAGATTTATGTTAAGTCAGTTGTGAAGTAAGTCTGTTGTTTACACAATTTTGGGTTCTTGAACAAAATCATGATCACATGAACCACTTGCTTATTTCAAATGTGTTTTTAGTTCTATAAAACGATATAAAACTACTTTTGACTTAAATTGGGGGAATTATTTAAACGATTGACATTTAAGTATCAAGGTTTTTGATAAACTCAATATATTTCATTGCTAATTTCGAATGTGTTTATAGTTCTATAAAATGATACAAAACTACAAGACTTTAGTTTCAAAAATGTTATTTCTAAGATTAATATGAATAATAACAACATGTGAATAGTTGCTCGAAAATTATATCACATTATATGTATTTGAAATTGAAAACAGCTATCTCAGTTGTCGCTAGTCTAAGTTAAGTGCAATCAAAACCAGAGTAAATATCAAGGTTGTAAAAATCGCAATATTGTTTCAATATATTTTTCGGAAACTTAAAAAAACAGAGATAACTGCTCTTACCACAAGAATTCGAATCGGATATTAATTCAACTATGTATTCCTATGCGATATTGTATTTAAACGTGTACTAAGGACTTGGAAAGAAAGTTTGAACACTTTGCATGCATTGAATTACAGTATTAATATTTACAACTTGTTTTTATTACATTATTATTATCAATATTGCATAGGGAAAGACCCCACTTCATTATGCAGCTGGAAATGAACATCCAAATATAGTTTCTGAATTACTTGATACAGGGGGAAATCTTAATGTGAAAGATATATTCGTAAGTTATGTATAACTTTAGCTATATTTTTTTCATTATAAATGAAAGATGTGGTATAAGCGTCAATAACACAACTTTCCATCTAAGTCACAATGTATAAAAAAAAATAACAATCATAGGTCAAAGTACGGCTTTCAACACGGCGCGTTAGCGGACACCTCACACAAGCTTTATAGTCACCTGAATGACTAGTGCAAACAATTCAAACAGAAAAACCAAGGTCTCATCTATATAAAACACAAGAAATTATAAACATCTATGAACCTCACCAACTAACGACAACCACTGAACAAGAGGCTTCTGACTTAGGACCGGCATGAGTATTACCTATATTAAGAACATAAGCAAAAGTATACAAGTGCATTATTTTTTTTATTTATTTTCATCATTAATGCAGTTTATTTATTATTTAGGATTCATTTATTTTCGTGGGTATCAATTTTCGTGGATGACGGAACACTTGCATGTTCGTGGATATTTAATTTCGTTATCTTTATACAAGCCTTTAGAAAACTTGTCATTCGTCGAACATTTAATTTGGTGGTTCACCTATACCCACGAAATCTACGAAAATTGGTATCCAAGGAATAATAATGATTCCACAGTAAACAATAATGAATAATGTTGACATCTCATTATTCCATTTAAGGATGGGGTTCATGTTGCTCAGTCTTTAGTTTTCTATATTGTGTTTTGTGCATTGTTGTTTTCTTTTCAGACCGTGTGTTTTCGACTTATGCGTTTTAATGTCCTTTTGGTATCTTCCATCTCTCGTTATGAGTTATTTTACGTAAATACAAAATGTTCTCCTGATACAAATGATGAGTTAGTTGTTAACATGCTATCTTGAAATGAATGTAATATTAAGGCTGAGATTTAATCTTCATCAATAAAAATTCAAAATTATGTCCTGCTTTCTTTTTGTGTGGCAAACCATGGAAGTGTTATATTGACAGGAACTCCAATAAACCGACTTCAATGATTTAAAATGCGTTGCTGCAAAATCGTTCAGTATCAATTTGATAACTCGACATGTCTCTTCGATGCATGGGTTCATCAAACTTTTTGGAACCTGGTCAATAATCGTATTTACGGAATATACAGAGATAACTAGATGAGTTCTTTATTGTCAATGACATTACCTTACACGATCATGTCACTAAATGACAAGTACGTGAAATATGTCAGTTTTTATGTGATTTTGCTGAGTTTAAACTAATAAAAAAAGATAAGAAAACCGAACAACAACTTAAAAAGTAAAAGATGAAATGCTTACAAGCCATGAATATTTCAGTTCTACGACAATAAATTGTAATAGTAAGATTTTCAATATGCGGATTCAACTGGTTAAACATGTATTTATACATGCTAGGCTTGCAAATCATAAGTTTCTTGTAAAGCGTAAACTGAAAAGTCCTTATCTGCAATTATCATTCAGGATAACTGCTAATCTGGACAAACAATAAAAAGGTGCTTACTGAATGTCAAGTGCAAGAAATTCATGAATTTTCAACAAAACATTTAACTCAAAATTTGGTGTCATGTTGCGCATTCAGCATGTTCAGGAAAGGGGTGTTTGCGGTCTTTGAATGAGAAACAAAACATCATATTTTTGTGTAATGAAAATGATTCGAAACTTTTCGTCTTAATTTGCGATGTGCCTATTTCACATATTTTGTACTATTACGTCAGCCCTTTTTCCACATTAAATATTTGATTTAATAATACAATAGATAATATGAATTATAATGATAACAATTATTCAAGTTTATTTAAAGCTTTATAATATAATCAATTCTTTGTTATAAAATCTCAAAGTGAAATACAATGGTTCTCAAGTACAGTAAAACAATTTTACATTTTTTTTCTACAAAGTAAAGAGAGAGAAAAACATAAATATTTATGTAACACTCGATATGACTTTACAACATGTAATGTAAATTTGATTTAACCTCTGCCATCCTACATTATAAATGCAAATAATCTCATCATCCTTCCAAATGCAGTTTGTATGAGTTATTTTGCTAGATATTGTCCGATTTTTTAAAGATCTTTTTGGATTTCGCCATTGTTAATTGAAGGAAACCAAGGGTCGTCATTCATGAAGTGATTAAGAAATAACCAAGGGAGTTTCCTTGTTTTTGTTTGAAAACGGTAAGTAGATACGAAATTTGATATCAAAATCACGTGATCAAAATAACCTCAGATAACGGAACAAGCGATGCCAGAATCACAGATACCCAACAAAGAGTTATAACGTACCTGACAAACTAAGTCGAAAAGTTATCAAAAGTAGCAGGATTATAATTGAGGATTCAAAATTTCAAAAAGTTGTGCCAAATACGGCTAAGGTAGTCTATTCCTGGGACAAGAAATTCCTTAGTTTTTCGAAAAATTCAAAGTTTTGTGAACAGGAAATTTATAAAATTACCACATACTTGATATTCATGTCAACAACGAAGTACTGACTACTCGGCCGGTGATACCATCGGGGACTAAACGTCCACGAGAAATGGCATCGCCCCAGTGGTGTAAATCGTTATCAAAAGTACCAGGATTATAATTTAGTACGCTAGACGCGCGTTTCGTCTACATAACACTCATCAGTGATGAATATATCAAAAACTTATAAAGCCTGACTAGTACAAGTTGAAGAGCATTGAAGATCCAAAATTCCAAAATGTTGTGCCAAATACGGTTAAGGTAATCTATTCCTTGGACAAAAAAATCATTAGTTTTTCGAAAAATTCAAAGTTTTGTGAACAAGAAATTTATAAAAATGACCACATAATTGATATTCATGTCAACAACGAAGTACTGACTACTCGGCTGGTGATACCATCGGGGCCTAAACATCCACCAGGAGTGCCATCTACAAAGTGGTGTAAATAGTTATTAATAGTACCAGGATTATGATTTAGTACGCCAGACCTGCGTTTCGTCGTCCTAAGACTCAACAGCGACGCTCATATGAAAATAGTTATAAAACCAGACAAGTACAAAATAGGAGGGCATTGAAGATTCAAAATTCCAACAAGTTTTCGAAATACGGATAAGGTAAAATTTTCCGGGGACAAGAAAATCCTTAGTTTTTCGAAAAATAAAAGTTTTGTAAACAGGAAATTTATAAAAATGACCAATTAATTTATATTCATGTCAACAACGAAGTGCTGACTACCGGGCTGGTGATATCCTCGGGGACTAAACGTCCTACAGAAGTGGCATCAACCCAGTGGTGTCAATACATATAAAAAGTACCAGGATTATAATTTAGTACGCAGGACGCGCGTTTCGTCTACATAAGACTCATAAACAATATGTGCCGAATGGCTAAGGTATTCTATTCCTGGGACAAGAAAATCCTTAGTTTTTCGAAAAATTCAAAGTTTAGTTAACAGGAAACTTATAGAAATTACCACGTAATTGATATTCATGTCAACTCCGAAGTGCGGACTACTTGGCTGGTGATACCCTAGGGGACGAAACTTCCACCAGCAGTGGCATCGACCACGTGGTTTAAATAATATCAGGATTATAATTTAGTACGCCATTTCATTTTATTTTGGTACGCCTTTCTTTTTCAAAAGAAATCAGTGGGGATGGCAATGTACAATTTTTCGTTGGAGTGCCTATCAATATAATACTTTTTTTAGTACAGCTGAGGTAATCTATGCCTGAGGTAGAAAAGCCTTAGTATTCACGAAGTTGAAGTGAAATGAGGACTAAAAGTTCTTTAAAAAAGCCCAAATACAGCTTATGTGTCTTTTCATGAGGTAAAAAGCCTTAGTTATCAACTGAACATCAATTGTAAGGGTATACATAAAGAAATATTTAACATAATTAATGTTATTTGTATTGTAGTCCCGTCATGTATTGTTATGTTAAACATTGCCATAAAATCGGGAGGTTTGGCATGCCACGAAAACCCGGTTCAAGCTATATTTTTTTTTCTTTAAATGTCCTGTGCCAAGTCCGGAAAATGGCCATTGTTATATTATAGTTCGTTTATGTGTGCTTTACATTTTAATGTTGTGTTTCTGTTATGTCGTATTTTTTTTCTCAATCGATTTATGAATTTCGAAAAACCAAATAAAACTGTTGCCTTTATTTACATCTGAATTTAGATCTAAATTTTACAAAACAATACCAAGTGAACATAGATACATTTACATTTTTTTTTTTATTTTATAAACAGGGACAGACACCACTGCATTACGCAATTATATATAATCAGGACCTCGTAGTTTCTGAACTACTTAACAGAGAATCAGATCCAAGTGTCGTAGATCATCACGTAAATCTTTTTATTTGATAAGTGAAACAACAAAAACATCAGTAAACAGCAGCATGACTTTTATATTATTCTTGTGTAGCATTGCCTGATAATATGTAGTAATTAAGTCTGCAGTATTCTACGATACATCATATTGATTTGTTTTGTTTCAAATAAGGAATGTTATCACTTGAAGAAACTACCGTGAAATCAAAATATGTTTCGACTTCATATGAATGAGTCTTACCAACGAGTACGCTATGATGGGATAATACAGATGCTGAATAAACTGATGACCAGTGTTGGTCTGTAAGCGCAGAGAAATATACAGACCACAATGTTAAGCAAAATACTTTATAATTCCGTTCATTATAGGATCAAAGAAATATGATAGAATTATACTTGATTCAAATATCTTAAACATCATATTTAACTACTCCAATGAAGACATATAAATCGAAAACTACATTATGTGCATAGTTTGTTATTCCTCATGCATAACAAATGATAAAATGCAAAGAGATTGATTGACAAAAGTAATGATATTTACTATGTAAGAGGTAAATGGTTTGTTAATTGTAATTTTTGAATGCCAGTAATTATCGTATATTCATTACAGGGGATGACACATCTTCACTATGCAGCAATGTATGAAAACACATTCGCAGTGTCTGAACTAATTAAAAGAGGATTGAATCCAAACATTACAGATAAAAATGTGGGTATTGTATTCTGATTATAAACTAGTTTATTAACAAAATAAGAACATAAAATATGGCTTACTTAAATAGGATTTTTTGGGAGATTTACGTATTCACAGCCGTATTATAATTTAAATGTCTGTGGCATGAAATAATGCGATTTTTTGGTTAATCGTAATCCACAACAAGCACAGGACTAATGTTTGCGATTAAACAGGCAATATTTACTCTTGCGGACATTCGAATAATTTGCATGGTGTATGCATGCAGTTCTGTTTGCTCCAAAAGATGTACTTATCAATCATGTCTGTGTTTCATTATTTATCAGCACTAGTTTACATTTAAGTTGGTTATTATTTTTGTAGTTTTTATAGATGACCCCTTGTAAGTTCGTATACCATACACATTGAGTATCATCCTGATATGCGAATGAAAATGGCAAACCATAATCTATTTTAATTTTTACAGGGACAGATACCACTTCATTGTGCAGCACAAATGAATGAAACGACAGAGGTTGTTGTTGAATTACTTAACAGAGGATCATCTCTAGAATTTGGGGATAAAGATGTATGTAACGTTTTAGATTATGTTTAAAAACAATAACTAATAACATCCACATGACAATGCCACAATTTTATTAAGCATACGGACATTTAAGGGCGATTTTGTCAAACCAAAACAACTTTGGGACTCGATCGACGAGGTAGGAAGAAAACTTAAACAAGTAGACTACAATCAAATTCCAATTTACTTTTCCTTAACTTTGCTATCATATAAATTGACTAGACATCGGAAAACGACTTATTTACTACACCTGAACGCACTTATGTGACCAAGTAAAAGCTATCCTATAAGGGAATCTGATATCGTTTATTGTTTGGGTTTTTTTCGGCTTACAGTTTTAGTTGCTTAATGATTAGTTTAACATATTGTGTATTGTTTCTTTCACCTACGATATATCTTCCGGGGTTGTACTATAGTATTTTAGGTATAATGCAAAACTTGCGTTACATGAATCATGTTGATTCACTAATAGGGTTTTGCATTGGAAATAAATACATTTATTATAACACCAGTTGTTGGCATGTGTGGTTTATGTTCTTCTCTTATATGTTATGATGGTATGATACTATACACCAATAAGAAGGTGTTTTGCTGGCTTTTATATTGTAGTGACATACTCTTTCAATCAGTTTAATTTGAGATAGTGCTGGCATGTCAATAACTGCTAGTAGTCCTTTGTGAATGTATGTATCATTATAATTTTGGTTAGTTTATTCTGTTACACATTCTAACATCGTACTCGTGCTTCTTTTAAACTGAAATTTACTGTGCGTATTGTTGTGTTTTTGTTTATTCTACATTGGCTGGAGGTACAATTGTATAGGGGGAGAGTGGAGAACTCACAAGCCGTTTTAAACCCCGCTGCATCTTTTCGCCAGACGAAAATGATAGTGTTTTGCTATCTGTCAACAAAGTATATAAAAAGTACCAAGCGTTTTTCGCAACTTTGACCAGCTTATTCTTTACCATATCTTACTAGAACATGACCAATTTATGAATGATCTTAATGATTAACCATTGTAATCTGAAACGTTTCAATGTATTTAACTAAAGGGGCACTAGCTACGAGATATATGAAAAACCTAATATATTATTTTGTTTGGCTCAATCGGTAATGAAATACAAACAGTGAATAATAATTAAAAGTAGCCAATAAGGTTCTGGCAAACACGCTGTTAGATTTTATAAATGCTGACAGGCACCGACCATTGAAAAACAATCGATTTGTTTAAAATAAGAAATGAAAGTAGTTGGGTTTTTTTAGTTTTTTTTTATGGCAAATAAAAAAAAAGACCGTTTGATTTAAAATTGTTTAAAATTATTCAGAAATGAATTTATGGAAATAATGTAATTTAATGTGAAAAGGGTAAACTTTTTTTGTGGCGTAGGGATGTGATTGATTGGTTTTGTTTACAATTATTTCCCATTATTTCCGTAGCGACAATCTGCAATAATTATTGTTTAATCATTTTCTTTGATTATCCCATTATAACAAAACTAAAAATATAACGGATGGAATTATAGTTAAATTTGTTTTAAATGTCCAGTGGTAACTATTAGAATCATCATAAGGAGGTCCTTTACAATGTAATGAATATAAACAAGAAAATCCTTTGTTAAGCAATCATGTGTATCAAGGCACAAGCGATGACCTATAGCCCGTGTGTATCATATGTATATTTAGGGTGGGTTGCTCTGAATAAAGGTGGGATATTTTTAGGAAAATAAGGGGGGAAAATATAAAACAAAAATATGTATAAAAGGCAAAATAAAGAACAGTGGAAAATGGTATAAGAAAATTAAAGAATAGAGGGAAATTGTCTAAAAATTTTTGCAGGACAATTGTTGATAATTGTTAAAAGTGAAAGTGCATTTATAGTTAAAATGATACATAATCGTTTGTACATTGGTAGCTTTATGTTGGGGTTGACAAGGCACATGATGAGTAAATGTTTTTATTTGAAATTTATCGAATACTATTTTTTTTTTCGTCTAATTTGTAAATGAATAAAAAAAATCTATAATCTAAAAAAAATGGTTTAATTACGACATATAGATAAAACTGCTATTCAGTCGATTTTAAAATACATTCTATAAAAGAGAATTTTGAACAAAAGGTCAAACTTAAGACTCCGAATATTTTTTTGTAAGAACATTAGATTAATTCCGAATTCTATCTAAAATAAATTGTTCATTTGGATAAAAATGGGGATACCTTATGCTATTTTCAAAAAACGTTGACTGAATACTCTGCATACTGTAGTTTATTCGCACATTCACCATGAATGTATTTCTACGGCTATAAAAAATTATAATTGTATCTTGTAATTAGATTAAATTTATTTCAGTGTTTATTTTTCAAACTTTTTATGTAAATAAAGTTGGATTAACATTGAGTCAGATCAAATTATAAATCATTAAACTATTAATTAAAAACTGAAACATGCATACGATCTAAATATAAAGCATATTATCACCTACATAAAAAGATTTAACAGAACACAATTCATGTTTTATATTAAAATAAAAACATATATACGCTAAACGAAACTATGCATGCAAAGAAACGATGTACGCTTAGACGTTAAGCACGTTATTGCGTCAATATAGTGCAAATCAACTTGTCTACACTAATAAACAGCTTTTCTATAAAATCATAACAGTTAAGTAATATAAAATGTATATCTATAGACTAGACAGATATATTCTATTCCGAAAAATTCTAGTAATTGTTCCATCATATTTTACAATAGTCTAAAATAAGGACAAACACATTGACAAAACTTCAAAAATATGTGTGTCAGAAGTAACATACTATATGCATAATATCTTTAGCAGGGGTGTTATATCCGAAAAAAAATCGCCTGAATGATATGCTTCATATATAAAATATCACAATATTACTAAATATGCGTTAGTGTAACAACTAAAGCTATTATTTTTTGGCAAAAACAAATAGTCTTCACCATGGTCAGATTTAGGAAAATGGTAAGTAATCAAAATTTATAGGTTTTAAAATATAAGATTATATGATATTTTGTTTTTATAAATTATGCTCACACAAGTACACAGATAGACCATATCAAAATCGATTTGCAGCACTCACACCACATATGAAATATAACGACTTTATGGCAAATGTCTTGCAAATTTGTCCAATGGACTATTTTCATACGTTTTCAACTTTGTCGATACGGGACGCTATTTATGGGGGATCATCTGTATATTTCCTCATATAGAATTTCTTGATTCTATGAACAAGACCATAACGTATTAAAAAAATCCAATGACTGAGGTTGTTCGTTTAGATGATGTTATTAAGTTGTGAAAAGGCTGTGTTACTAGAGGAGAAAAAAATCATCACTTTATTTTGGTCTCTGGTAGAGGGTTGTCTCATTGGCACTCAACATACCGTATATATATATATATATCTTCTTATGAAGACTTGTGTATTACCCAAACATACATATGTTGTGTTGTTAGTTGCTCTCGTACTTCCAGTGGGAAATATGTCATACATATTCAGCACAACCAACAAACATTAAGAAGTATTTATATTGATGTGGAAAAATTAATTGACAGCGAAATAAAATAATATCCTCAATAATCGGCTTAACACATAGATTCTGACGTTACCAATTGAGACGCAATATCGTGAGTAACGTCGAAATATACGCTAAACGAAACTATACGGTATACGCTTAAATGAAACGGTGTACGAAAAACCATACGATGTACGATTGAATGGTGCTTATGTTATCGTTTATCGTATGGTTTATGGTACATGGTTTCGTTCGTACATCATTCGTTCAGCGTCCGTACAACGTTCGGTCAGCGTTTCGTTTGCACTCGTACATCGTCCGGGAAGCGTACGTACATGGTTCGGGCATCGTTCGTATTGTTAACTTTTACGTTACACGGACTGTAAAAAAAATGTACGACGATAGATATAATCTGACGTGGAAAGGTAACACCCGGCCACCGAAAGCTTCTTTTTTATGAAGCCCATGTTTTCGTGTGGTCTAGCGCGTCGGTTACAGTGCAGGCGATTTTGTGTCACGGTATCTCAGAAGCATGGGTTTGAATCCCGGCGAGGGAGGAACAATAAATTTGCGAAAGCCAATCTAAAGATCTAACATTGTTCTGTTGATGTTTAGACGAGTTGTATATACATATATATATATTTTAAAAATGTTTAAACATATTTAAAAATAAAGCTTTTACAATATTGCTACAATTTCAAACAAATCGTACTTTTAAACAGGGAAAGACAGCACTTCACTGCGCAGCTATGAAAGGATCATTGAACATAGTTTCTGAATTACTCAAAAGGGGGTTAGACCCAAATGTGACAGATAACAATGTAAGTCAATTAGTAAGGTTTATGATATTAAATAGCCTAAGTAATAGCC
This sequence comes from Mytilus galloprovincialis, assembly GCF_965363235.1. Lineage (NCBI taxonomy): Eukaryota > Metazoa > Mollusca > Bivalvia > Mytilida > Mytilidae > Mytilus > Mytilus galloprovincialis. The sequence continues at coordinate 83,199,367 of NC_134845.1, read as the reverse complement.
ATGTGTATGAGGTAATTATGCTCAGGACGAATTTTTAAAGATATACAAATAAAACTTATGTATTTACCAATTGTGAGCCCAATTGTGATTATTTTGTGTTTTTCTCTTTAAGATTAAAATAAAATATTGAATAAAGTATAGCGTGATATAATCATGAAATGAACAATCAGAACATACATGAATTTTTTAACTGTTTAATCAATAAACGTATTAAAAGAAAATAAACATATGAATACTGTAATGCTTGCCGATTCGTTTATCACTCAGCAAAAATTGTCAATGTGCAAATTAAATTCTTGAATCGACTTGTTTAGTTGGTTGATGCATAGTTGGTTATGGAAGATAAGTTACATCATAGTGAACATTAAGTTTCACCGTGCGGCCTTCAACAATCAGCAAAGCCCAAACCGCATAGTCAGCTATAAAAGGCCCCAAAATTGTAAGGTAAAACAATTCAAACGAGAAAACTAGTTACCAAAAAATGTACAAAAATTAAACGAAGAAAAAATATGTAACACATTAACAAACGACTACCGCTGAATTACAGACACCTGACTTGGGACCGTCACATACATACAAAATGTGGCGGGGTTATACATGTTAGCGGGACCCCCTAACCCGGGACAGTGGTATAACAGTACAACATAAGCACGAACTATAACAATCTGATGAAAAAGGCTTAACTCATCAGATGAATAAAGTTGCAATTGGACGTGGTCAGATACTTGTACATTCAAACAACAAAAAAGACACCAGGCCTTGAAGGCATAAAACTTTGCTCAGTGCTCGGAGCACAAAAATCATGCTCGAAACATGAAATCCAGCAATTGGATTGATTGATTTTCGAGTCTGAGTACAAAATTCATGCTCGAAAGTTTTATGACCGTGAGGCAAGGTACAGATCTAAGAGTCATCGCATTTAAAAAAAAAAGGGGGGCGAAAGTTAACTGACAGCTAGTTCAATAACACTAACAACTTACCAAAAGAATCTAAGACTAAGGACATTTTTATCGATTTAAACTATACCGGTTCACTTGAGATCGATTTAAGGACCAATGTTGAACGCTGTGAATCGATCTTCAATCGGTCTAAACTAAAACACCAAAAGAGGTAGTTTAGTATTAATCGATCTAAAGTAAACCGATTTTACTTTAAATGTGAACGCAAAAATCGGTTTAAAATAGAACGATTGAATCGAAAATAACGTCTGCGCATGTATAGCGGAAAACCTATGTCAGAGGTTTGTTTTACCAATATTTCTCTGTTAACAGGCCTTTAAAACAAAATGATAACATGTTTTCTCCGTAGCATATATTGTCTCCCTTTCTTATGTTGATGTTTTCTCTTTTACGGAACTGCAGTATTTCGTCGTGTTGTAACTTTGTTGCTACAGTTATTTTTTCAGATTTAAAGAAAACTGCAATAACAGTGGTATCAAAATTTTAACTTGTAATTCATGAGAAACAATAACTTTTAAGTTCTTTCAAGTATATGTAATAGTTTATCATACATGCATTTGATAAATTAGTTCTATTTATACACAATGTTCACAATTTAACGGGTAACATGGTCAGATCAATTGCGTTTTTAATTGAAGTGTGAACGAAGGTGGTTCAGATTAGGACGATACAGATCGTTATGATGAAGGGTATTTATTTAGATCGATTCAAATTAGATCGATTTAAAAAAAATACTAGTGTATACACCCAACATTATGTATTTAGTGTCATTAATGTATTTAGTGTAAAGACGTTATACACAGACAGAGAAAAATATAACCTTGTGCAATGCCAGAATACAGATATCGACATATTGTAGATCCATGAATGTATTTGTATATAACATAAATGTACAATTACAATGAAATGTTTTTCTGTATACCTTTGTTAAACTTAAGTGATACCAGATTAAAATGATATATATATATATATTTATCACATATTATCTAATGAATAAAATCAATTTGGAACTAGAATACATGGAAAGGAAAATATGGAAAGAGAAAAACTTGTATTCATAAAAACCTAACTAAGACTTATACATAAAAGTATGTACGCCTTTTCCGTAAGCAAGCAGAATAACTGATTCAGCTTAAAAGTAAGATAGCATAATGTAAAGGCATTGTTCATGAAGTCGCTAACGTTCAAAATATTATATTATGTAGATTTTAGAATTAATTTTGTTTTTTCCCCAGGGAAGTACACCACTTGAGTATGCCGCTAGAGAAGGACATACAATCACAGTTCGTCAATTAATTGACAGTGGTTCCGACCCTAATAGGTTATTTGAAAACCAGGTTGGTATATTATAAAATCACATAAATTAAAGTGGTTCACTATAACATATATACCATCCACATGTGTTATGTATGAATTGTATTGATTTCAATTTTCTTTCAATTGGTAAATTTATAATGCAATAGATTATATATTGCTACTTGTACACCAGTGAAAATGATATGTCCATACAATATAATAGATTAAAGTTTTAGGTTAACCACTAATTGTATGTACAGGGTATTTGTATGAGCATTTGTTTCTCTCATTTACATATTATTACATTATCTGACTCGGACCCTTCAGTGTAATGTTAAGTTATATGTTTTTCTGTATACCTTTGTTAAACTTGAGATACCAGAATAAAATAATATATATATTTATCACATATTATTTAATGAATAAAATCAATTTGGAACTAGAATACATGGAAAGGAAAATATGGAAAGAGGAAAACTTTTATTCAAAAAAACCTAACTAAGACTTATACATTAAAAGTATGTACGCCTTTTCCGTAAGCAAGCAGAATAACTGATTCAGCTTCAAAGTAGGATAGCTTAATGTAAATGCATTGATCATGAAGTCGCTAACGTTCAAAATATTATATTATGTAGATTTTAGAAATAATTTAGTTTTTTTTTTCCCAGAAAAGTACACCACCTGAGTATGCCGCAAACGAGAAACATAGTTTCACATTTCGTCGTTTTATTGAAAGTGGTTTCGACACTAAAAGGTTATTTGAAAACAAGGTTGGTATCTTATAAAATCATATATAAGTGCTTCGGTATAACATACATACCATCCACATGTGTTATGTATGAATTGCATTGATTTCAATTTTCTTTCAATTGGTAAATTTGTAATGCAATTGATTATATATTGCTACATATAAGTCAGTGAAAATGATATGTCCACACAATATAATAGATTAAAGTTTTAGGTTAACCACTAAGTGTATGTCCAGGGTATTTGTATGAGCATTTGTTTCTCTCATTTACACGTTATCGTATTATCTGACTCGGACCCTTCAGTGTAATGTTAAGTTATATGTTGTTTTTTTCTGTATACCTTTGTTAATCTTAATTGATACCAGAATAAAAAGATATATAGATAATAATACATGGCAAAATCCGTATCATATGTCGTATTATCCCGAGACACCAATATCAACCCAAGGGCCTTTAGGCCCGAGGGATGATATTGGTCGAGGGTGATACGGCATATGATACGGATTTTGCCATATTTTATACGCTTTATCATATATTTCAACAGGATAGTATTATATTATACGAACTGTTTTCTGATGCATAGCATTGGGTTACCTTCAATTCTACTTTTGTCTTGCTTCAAAAGCCTTAAAAGAACTGCTCAATTACTTATCAGAAGCACCTGGGTTACCTTACAATTTGCGAGCTGCTGTTTTAAAAATATTTTGTTTATTATTGTATTTTTTGTATTTTTTATAGTTGCATTTAGCGGTCCTACTAAATAGCGCCCGGGAGCGCGCTCCCGGGAAAAGAAAAAGCGCCCGGAGAAGGAAAATTAGCGCCCGGAGAAGAAAATTAGCGCCCGGGAGAAAAAAAATATAATATTTTATAACAATTTATTTTTTCCTTAAAAAATAACTAATCATTGCTTGTTAATTTTGTCCTTAATACAAATGGGGATATGTACGATGACATCATGTTACATCTGAAGTGTTGTTGTACTTTTACATTTTAGATTTCAAAATTATATATAAGTAAGTAAATCGATATAAATAAGAGTATATATAAGAATCATGAAAGACATTGTCCTCGATCAAAATGTATATTTTGTTACTAAAACTAATCGGTGCCTGAGGTCTAATATTTTCGCAACTGCATGGTGAACACTTTTTTATACAGATGCTGAGATAGATTTATTATATCTTTTTATAAAACTAAAACTGTGAAATTTGAGTTGTCTTATACACTTGTCATTTTGATATCGTTTTTGAAAAATATGTCTTTTGATGTCTTACATGTTATAAATCTTCAGCATAAACTGTGATACATTATTATCAGTCTTTCGAAATAGTTTTCATATACTGTAGTTAAATTTGAAATATTCATATTGGTTAAATTTGTGCTTTATTACAAATGTCTATTATCTGAATTTTCAAATTACTTGTCCAAAAAAAAAAAAAAATCAATGTCCGTACCTTAACAAAGTTGTCTCATGCCAATAAAATATCTATATATTTTCCCCGGGCGCTTTTTCTGTTCCCCGGGCGCTATATTTTCTTCTCCGGGCGCTTTTTCTTCACCCGGGCGCTCCCGGGCGCATTTTAGTAGGACCCGCATTTAGTGTGCCCAAAAATATAAAAACTTGACATTCGTGACGTCACATACCTAACAATGCCGTCATTCAATAAATTACGTCACTCTCAATTGATCGTTCTATTGAACCTATTTTAAGGAAAATTTTTCTTAAACTTACATAAATAAAAACTGACTTTATGTATAAAAAAAAAGTAGGGATGTGATAAAGGGTATGAGATAAAGGGTGCGCATCAGAGTTGCGCGATATTGATTAAACATTAAGCTATATATCAAATATTCAAAACTACTGTATTTACTTTTAAACATATGATAAATATATTTATCACATATTATCTAATAATTTAAATCAATTTGGAACTAGAATACATGGAAAAGAAGAGCTGAAAGCAGGATGATATGGATAAAGGTATATTGAATTTGGTTATTTTGCTTTGTTAAAATGTTTTTGGTTGGGTTTGTCATGACAGGTAAAAGTTATTTGGTACCCAGTTTTATTGGCATTAGCATATATATTTAGCATCTGTATCTATTGTCATGAGAATTCATAATATTTAATAAAATTAGTAGATTTCGCTAACTAAGTCCTTATAATATCGCATTCATTAATAAGGGATTGTTTAACGTTAAATAAGCTCTAATTGAAGATTGTTTTCTATCCCCTGTCTGTGATTAATGTATTTAATTTTTCTTATTTAAAAGTTAAAATGTTTTATTTAGGTTCCAATCATAATTTCTCAATAAAGCATAAGTATTAAATTATTGGAATACAGTTGTGTTATTGTGTCTTTTACCGTGTTTGTGTGTATGTGTATCTTGTTGAATGGGTGTGTTAGCGGTTCTTACACTTCAGACATATATTTTGAATTCATCGAATATTAACTTCAAATTAAAAGAAGACATATCATTTTTGATATAATGTATAACTATAACACTGCTTAAAAAATAATAAATTTTCTTGATCAGGATTAATTTGACACAGATACACTATATGTACTCTGTATTAGTTAGTCATTAAACAAAGTATCTTACCGTCGAAGCAGGTGAATAAAACAAAGTAAAATGATATATATAATAATCGACGTGTATCTAACAGTGTAAATTATTTCAGAATTAATATATGAATAATTGGCCGATCTCTTTCATAAGATGAAAATCTGGCAAAAAGTAGGCCATTTTAAGATGCGACAATCCATTGGAACCATCAAAACGTGTTTATATGTCATAACCTGTTCGCTTTATCGTGTATATAGCAACGTATTTAATGCTAACGGAAAAAAATATGTAGTAGTGAAAAAATATTGTACCAGGGTTACCAGGGTACCAAGAGAGTCATTCGTAAATATTAATCAACATACAGACATCAAATACGTTCCGGTATTTCACATGCCATAATGTGTGTTTATATTTTATACAAGGAACACGCATGTCGTTATTCATTTCAAAAGTTAGCCAAACCCTTAAACCGACTTATAAAGAAAGGATATAGTTACGATACTGTTGTAAGGTCAGTGAAGATTGTATTTGCTTTTTTGTGTTTTGGAATTGATATTGATTCACATTTAGGGTCTTTTCATCGGAAAATACTCATTTAATATAAAACCAGTTGTTGACATGATATGGATTATGTACGACTCGTATATTTCATGAAGTTAATACCAAGCCTGTGGGATTGTTCTTCATAATCTGTCAATTTGTTAAACTGAGGACGTGGCGTGTCAGTAACTGCTTGTATTCCTTTGATTATTTGTGTTGGTCAATGTTATTATTACTTAGTTTCTTCTGTTGCCTATTCTTAAATCGAACGCAGACTTCTTTTAAGCTGAGTTTTACTGCACCTTGCTGCGTGTTGGTTTAGTCAAAATTGGTTAGCGGAATCGGGTTAGGGATGACACCTCCAAAACATGTGAACTCCGCTGCCTTTTTTAACTGTTCTAAGTCAGGAACCTAAAGCCTTTATAACATGTATACGTGTTTTAAGTTTGTTTTATTAATTTGGTTCATTTATATGTTGCGGAGTGTGACATCATTTTTTGCTGAACTAGAACACATGTTTGTTTTGATTGCAAATTGTAGCCCTTCTCCGAGAGTGGGATTTTATGGTTGTATTGAAGACACTTTGCTGGCTTTGTGTTGCTTTCTGCTTATTGGTCTTGTTGTTGATTCCTTGACACATTCACCGTTTCCAATCTAAATATTAAGATTTATCAAACTTTGTTATAATGTATTCAGGGTCTTAAGTAGTAACATGCAATTCCATCTATTTTACAGTATGCTTAGATATATTGATTCTGTAACTATAAGGAACAATGTATAAAAAAAATAAAAACATGTCTTTTAACATGTTTAATGTTTATGTGTTCATTCAGACTTCGCGAACAAGCTCTACGACGAGTTTCAATATGACATATATAAAAAAGAAGATGTGGTATGATTGCCAATGAGACAACTATCCACACTATATATAGTCGATATTATCATATAATGTTGTATGCCATATTGCTTTGCAGAAAATTCTAGCGGAAGGTAAGAATAATATAGAAAAACGTTTTCCAAGTCTGTATGTTACATATGTCTTTGGTGGATGATTAACAAAATTACAAAGTAAGCCTGTAAAGGTTTAACATAATCTTTAAATTCTCTTGGTATATACTGATTTATCTGTTATATAATCAATTTTCTTTGCTGGTATTTATAATACGTGTCATCTCCCTCCTGGAAGAAATTGCATAATATAAACGCAGAAATACTTCACACATAATAAAAAGATAAAGTTTTGAATAAAAAGAAAAAATGTATGCACTATAAATTGCGTAGAAATTGTGTTTAATTTTTTAGTTCATTATATCATACAATTCATCCTGTTAATACTTGAAGCAGACAAAATTCGGTTGTCGTTGTGTACTTTTTATGAGCTTCCCTTATGATAAAAACTATAGCATTGCTTGATTCTTGACTCACCTGGCACAATGGGCCAAGTGAGCATTTTTCTTCATGTGGTGTCCGTTGGCCTTCGTCCATTATCTTTTATTAAAATCTTCTGCTAACACTAATGGGTTAACTATAACCTTACTTGTCCGAAATAATTGTTGGGGGTATCTAGTTTAACAAATATGTCAGATGGCCATGCCTGCAAAAAACCATGGCATCCATGGCTTAAACTAGAACATAGGGGATAAATACACGCTTTGTCTACTATTAGGAAAATCCGACAAAGGCATCATTTTCAGAATGTTGAGCTCTACCAATTGTATGTATACGTAAAAAAAATTTCAGACTACTTCTTATAAGAGTAATTTCCCTCAAATGAAAAATTTTACCTTTTTTTTTTTCTTTTTTTCTTTTTTCTTTTTAGAACAATAATACATTTGTAGATAGAGAGAAACTTTAAATTGAAAAAAAAATGATAAACAAGACAAGTTCTACAATGAAGTATGTAATGGTCGAAATCGTCTGTCGACTCTTTATGAGAGTTATTGCCTTTTGAAGACGATCTTGATCAGTTTCTTTTAGATTTTGCCTTATACCTTTTACGAAAATATATAATAAACATAAGCAAACAAAAATTACAATCAAGACAAGAACTACGATTAAGACAATATGACGGAAATTGGCTGACGAGTTCTAACGGGAGTTTTTGCTCATTTATGACGATGTTTTCATATTCTTTATTTTGCCTTTTATGATTTATATTAAAACAGATAAATATACCCCTGAATTTAAAAAATGGCCAGCACCTCAACATCTAGTTACAAGTAAAATGTGCTGTTATAGTTAGTAGAATGTCTCTCTTTATAGGAATGGTGGCCCTTAACTGAGGATTTATGTTTGCCCTCTTTTGTGATTTTAACAAAAAACTTCACAAAAAAGAGAGAAAGTAAACAGACAAAATGATCAGTAATACCAGATAAACAAACCAGATATGTTTCTCATCAATTATTGTATTGTCTATAATGTTAGTGTCCTTTGTTAAATATTCACGTAGTTCAAGGTGATCGAAACAGACAGTGTAGATCGCAGTAAGGTGGTAGTAACTCTGCGGACCGACTGGATTTTGTCCTGGTTTACTTTTAATCAATTGTGGGACAATCACGAGAAAATAAGAGTATCAACACGAAACACGGAAAATGAATAAGGGGAAACACAAAGCACGCACGTCAAACCAAACACGAGAAAACGAGAAATAAAACGTCAAAATACGAAAATACGTAAAATAAAAAGGCTGAAAACGTTGCACGAAAATAACCCTTTACATTGTACCACCCTCATCTGTGTCTTCCCAACTACAGCATCGTTTACTAAAGCATTGTCATTTGATCTTGATTGACCAGCAACAAGTTGTAATTTAGATTTGATTGGTCGGTCCGACATATATATCTTCTGGATCATGATTCGTAACTATCAGATCTCTCTTTGCCTTTACCTCTACTTTTACCCTTACGTAGATTTTGGTTGCATGACTGCATGAGAAACTTTACGTAGCAATGAGAAATAGAAACAATGATGCAGAATTTATGTGAAACACGATTTTGACGTTATAGCTGAGAGCGTAGAAAGATCGCGGTATGAACTTGGTATGATCGTAGTATTGTCGTGGTAAGAGCGTGCTACATGTATAATCGCAGTAGAAGCGTGGTAAGATTGTATTACAATCGGATAAATCGTGGTAGTATGGTCAAAGTGAGGACGTAATGAAAGTAGAATTATCGTGATAATTGTAGTGAGGTCGCAGAATAAATGTGGTTGGAACGTGGTATAATCGTAGCGGCATCGTTGTAGAAGCGTAATGAGGACTAAGTAGCAACGTCGAAAAATTATTTATAACTAATCGAAAACAAATGCAGATAGTTACTATCAGTGTGCTGGAGAAGAAACCAAAAGAAAAATGTAAACCGACAGCAAGTCGATTGACGCCACTACCGAAGGTTTAATTAACCATACATGAAAGCTTAATTTGAAATCTTTAGGTTTTCATATGTTTCATTTTTCAACTGCAACTTCATAATTCAATTGGCTATTTAAGCGAATGTGACGAAAAGGCTTCAGATGCGTCCTATTTTTCTTTTTTCGACTGGCGTGCAAATAAGAAAAGTACCTGGTATTGATAGTACAGTCTCAATTTATTGTTTCAATTACCTTAGTTACTTAGTACATTGTACCAGTATATTTACCTATACTTTTCGTCGATTCAGCGAAACAAAAAGTTGAAGAACAACTGAGAGCACTTGGTCTTGAAAATGTTATTGATTTACCAGAAGTCTTGCACGAAAATTACCAGAAGTGTTTTTGGAATCGAGTTTATTTGGTTGGTCCATATTCTGTCGGGAAAAGCTGTTTAGCAAAAATTCTAGTTGGTGAACCAGTGCCAATCGTAAGGCAGTCCACTGATGGTATTTGGATATACAGGGGAAAAGCTGGGATGAACATAGACACGATGGAATGGGTATTTTTCCCAAAAGGTTTGTGTCTTTGAAAAACAGTTCATTGTTACTTTTCAATTTCACTATCATATTTTTGTTTGGTTTCACTTTGACCCATTCCTATTTTTATCTTTAACGTGATCTGGTTTTCTAGAATATGCTTCTAACGTTACAATAGAACTATTTGTATACTTCTCTCTTATATCTACATTAGCGGTTAAAAATTGGTTAAATATCTACACGGAATATTAATTTTTGTATTAATGAAGACCGTAAGTTCTTCTATAGATCTGTATAATCAATTGCGTGTTGACGAGTTGCTATCATTCACATTGACTACTATTATTGACATTTCCTGTATTGTGCACTTTTACACCTTGATCAAAACTTAACTTTAGAAAATTTCGTTTAAGTCCGGGAAATTATTCTCTTTCTAAAAATTACATGATATATTGATCATTGTTGTTTGAAAGGTAACGCAATCACAGAGATACTGACAAACATGCTGATGTCAATGTCAACAAATAAAAAAGCGAATTCCATCAAAGATAACCTTGATGATGTCACTCAAATTGAAACTATGTCAACAGTTAAACGTTCAACAATTAGTTTTAAAGAAGAATCTGAAACTGTCAAATTATCCGGCAATTCCAAACCAGCAGATCAGATTGATGACAATACTTCTTCAGAATGTGATTTTGAAACATTACGTAATCAAAATGATCAGGGTGCTTCAGAGATTAAAATAACTAAAGAGAAAAAACAACGTATCCTGATTGTATCTGATGATTCAGCGAGTGAATGGAGGAACCAAATAACCAGCGATATGTCTCCAGACAAAATACATGAGCTGATTGTGAAAGCAGTTAAGGACGGTAAATACAAACAGATGGTTGTACCAATAGATATCTGGGATTTTGGAGGTCAAAAAGATTATTATATGACCCACCAGTTGTTCATTACAAGCAGAGGAATATTTGTGTTGATGTTTAATGGTTCTGTTGATCTTAATAAACATATGCCAGACCTAAGCTTTCTTCCAGGCCATTTTGGAAAACCAACAGTTGCAGGTACAGTAATCGCACTAATTACTTTCTATGTGTAACATTTGAATGTCTACTAGTAAGTCTATTTTAGGAAAGCATAGCTTATATCCCCATACACAACAAGTATAAGCTACATTGTATTTCGCTTATTAGAAAAGACATTTTTTCATGAGGAGTTTGAAAAAAAGTCATTTATTTTATAACCTTTAGATAAATTCATTGATATGATATTTGATGTTTTCAGTCAATATTGAAAATTATTTGATCAATTTTACTGCTGTTTCCAACGGATATTGTTCACTGTGTGTTTCCATTTTCAAGTGACTGTAATTGATAGATTAATTTCATTACCGATTTTTGGTTGGTCCGTTTTGTTCATTTTGTATTTTTTCATGATGACTAAATGTTAGTTGTTTTGAATATAGTTTTCGATTTCAAGACATTTACTGCCTATACTACTTTGATTGAAACTTTATCAGCTCATCCACGTTTGCATGAGGTTTTGGATATTTACCAATGGTTATCTCGAGTATTTTTGGAGGACATTAATAGTCAAAATGCAAATCTAGTACAGTAAGATTGATACAATAACTTCTGATGTAATACAGTTCAATTGAACAAACTTTACTTTTTTGTTGTTGTTTTATTTTGTCACAGTCTGTATGTACTGGAACTTATGCCATACATGCTGCGTTTTTATCTCCAATAAAGACAAAACAACCGGTCTAGGTGAAAAATCAAAAACAAACAATTTTTATCAATCAATATTATGAATGGAGCACGATCTTATTAACTGGCTTACAAAAGCTACAATAGCTGTTTAATCTTGCTTCTTGTTGTATACATTTAAGTCTCTGATGCATGATTTTTTATTATAAATTGTTTTGGCTTTTACCTCGCTGTAAGTAACTGCGAGTACTCTCAAATCGTACTTTCATGTTCATTTGACCTGTTGATACTATTTGTAATGCTTTTTTGTTATCTTTTTTTCTTAATATGGATGTTGTCTATATAAATAAAGGCAACAGTAGTATACCGCTGTTCAAACTCATACATCCATGGACAAAAAACAAAATCCGGGTAACAAACTTAAACTGAGGGAAACGCATTAAATATAAGAGGAGAACAACGACACAACACTACAATGTAACACACAGAAATATCTACTAATTTTCACATCATTCTATGAACATCAAAATTATTCAATTCCACCTTAAACACCTTGTACAGGAAATTTTATCCAGCTCTTGTATAGTTTTATTGTTGTTGTTCACCCCATATGTACCAAATGTTATTATGTGTATTTATATTACAGAACTTTCTCGGTTTTCCTAATAAGAAGATTTAGTATACTTAACGACAAAATATTTTTATTTTCCTTTGTAGAATTTTTCAAAAGTGAGGCTTTTTGAATATATTGTTGAATATTTCAGAGTGATATCTTATCATAGCTTTGTTTAAACTTGTTTATTTACTTTTGACCTTAAATATTTATCCCTAAGGCCACATCAATTTGATTCCTTGTTCGACGGACCCGCTCGAACCTATTTTTTTCAAAACAGAATTTTTTTATTTTTTTTTTTTATATTCCCGCTTCCCGTATCCGGAAATGTAATCATGTCCCTTTTCCGAACCGTTTTTTTTTAATATTATAAAAAGATATCAACATTTGTTTTTAAAATCACAATCTAACCTGTATATAACGATTTTAAACATAAAAGCACCCCACCACACTTTGTAAATATCTGTGAGAATATTTGTTTCAGCATGAAACCTATTTATTTAAAGCGGGAGTGCTCCCATATAAATTTGTAACAGCGGAAATACCTGTAAAGAACACAAAATTGGTTACTTTCCCCCTTACTTATATTCCCTATCAAAAAATGTTCGTTGTTAGAATAAAGTACAAAGAACATCTGGATTTGCCTTCAACTGCAATTATATTGTATGCTGGCGAACCAAACTATCCATAGCCGCTGCATGTTTATGCACCTGTCCTGATTGATTGAGGGACCTGTCGTTCAGCAGTTATCGTTTGTTGATGTTGTTCATTGGTATTTTCCCGTTTGGATATACATGATATATAAATTAGATCGTTGGTTTTCCTGTTCGAATTGTGTACGTTAATAATTGTGGGGTCCTTTATAGCCTGCTGTTTGGTCTGTATCAAAGCCCTGTGTAAAAGGCCGTACTTTGACCTGGGTTTGTTATTATCAGGTTGAGAACAACCCTCCCTTAGACAAGGGGTTATTTACTGATGTAGAAAAGAAAATAGAAATACCAAGGATTTGTATAGTTCTTCTATACAAAACCTTTGAAAACTTAGAATTTTGTACTCAAAAAGAGAAGCGTTACATCATATTTGAAACAACTTTTTCTAAAAGAGAGGTCCACTTATTTTAATAATATTAAACTGTTAAAGAAAACAATGGTAAATGTGTTAACATGGTTAAAGTCCAGGAATGTTACAAAATTCTTGGACATGATTGACCATTTAATACCAGATAGATATATAGTTCTTTGAGAAAATATGAACCCTTTTGTATAAACAAATATATTATAACTTATATTGATCCCTCATAAAACATGTAAAAGGGATATTTATAACATTAAGGGGTTGTCCCCAAACTGATTATAACTTGGATGGAGAATTGTCTCATTGTCAGTCACACATACGTAGACCAGATTTAATGATTTCTTGGTGAACAGGGAAAAGTACTTCAGAAATTAAAGAAATGTCAAAGTACAAGTGATAAATCAAGCTTTAATATTGTCAAAAGCTACTATTTTATGTTTACAAAAAAAAGTTATAATCGCTCGCCTTTACTTTTCAAGCTTCGCCTCAAAAATTTTCAAATTAAATATTTTTTTATTAAAATTTTCAAATCGCTCGCTCGCCCCAAATTTTGGAGTCCAAAAATCCGTAGAACAAGAAATTAAATTGGTGTAACCTAATAATTTTATAAACTATATATATATGCATTCAGGTATCGCTTCTCAAATTGATTCGTTCATAGTGTGTTAATTTACATTTTTTTGTTGAGTTAAGCCTTCCAATTTATATTCTGTCGTGTATTGTTCTATGTTATGATGTTATACTATTGTCTCAGTAAAAGGGTGAAGGTTTGGTACCATTAAAACGTTTAATCCCGCTGCAAATGTTTGTGCCTATCCTAAGTCAAGAATCTGATGTACAGTAGTTGTCGTTTGTTAGTGTAGTTTATACATGTTTCTCGTTTTCTTTTACATAGATTATACTGTTGGTTTTCCCGGTTGAATGGTTTTACACTTGTAATTTGGGGGCCCTTTATAGCTTGTTGTTCGGTGTGAACCAATGTTCCGTGTTGAAGGCCGTACTTTGACCTATATTGGTTTACTTTTTTAAATTGTTATTTGGATGGAGAGTTGTCTCATTGGCACTCATACCACATCTTCCTATACCTATATTTCATATTGCACTCATATTATATCTCCTTTTTGTATATACATGTATCAGTAAAAGACAAGACTATTGAAATATACAGAATAAAACCTAAAAGCATGTTTATATACAGTTGTGTGGAAATACAAAATTATCTCATTATCTAGCTTCGAGTTTGTACTGTATTGATCCGTAATTGGCAAATAGTAATTATTGATATACGATTGTGTTTTGTGCAAGATAACTACACAACAAGAAACTAAGGACACAAAACAACGTGTACAGCGCTAGATGTCATGTGTTAATACAATTTAATTAAGAGAGTTGGTATTGCTTTGTTTCATAAAAAAAAATGGCAAACGAAGATACAAGTATCTGGTCTTAGGAAAGGATCCGGACAAATCCTATTTTGTAAAGGATCACTCTGATTCAAACAAAAAATTGTCTGGCACTGACATTATCAAGATGCTTGATTTCTTGATTTACAACATAATTGTTACGTTCGGAGGACGTGTTTTTCAACAGACTATCGGCATTCCAATGGGAACGAATTGTGCCCCTCTTCTTGCCGACTAGTTTCTTTATTATTGTGAGGCTGACTTCATACAGCAACTTCTTAGGAAGAAAGATGAAAAGTTAGAAATATCCTTTAGCTCTACTTTCCGTTATATAAATGATGTTCTTTCACTAAATAATTCAAAAGTTGGTGACTATGTCGATCGCATCTATCCCATTGAACTTGAGATAAATGATACAATAGATACAGTTAAGTCGGCTTCCTATATTGACTAACATATAGAAATTGACAATGAGGGTCCATTTCAAACAAAACTTTACGACAAAAGAGATGATATCAGCTTTCCGATTGTGAACTTTCCATTTCTAAGTCATTTGTAAGTAGCAACATTCCAGTAATACCTGCATACGGTGTTTATATTTTCCAATTGATACGATATTCCCGTGCTTGCATTTTCTATCAAGATTTTCTTGATAGGGGTTGTTGCTCACAAGAAAGCTATTAAATCAACAGTTCCAAATGGTGAAGTTGAAATCATCTCTTCGTAAATTTTACGGATGCCATTACGAGCTGGTTGACCGTTATGGAATAACCGTTTCACAAATGATATCGGATATGTTTCTAACGTAACTACAACCCCCTTTCCTTTCATAAATTTGACCTACCGAATTAGACTGTTTACCGGATTTGTTATCTCATAAGCAACACGACGGGTGCCACGTGTGATGCAGGATCTGTTTACCCTTCCGGAGCACCTGACATCACCGCTACGTTTTTGTGGGGTTCGTGTTTTTTTTTTTTTTAGTTTTCTATGTTATGTCATGTGTACTATTGGTTAAATAAAATTGAGGAAGGAAATGAGGAATTTGTCAAAGCGATTACAACCCGACTATAGAGCAGACAACAGCAGAAGGCCACAATGGGTCTTCAATGTAGCGAGAAACTCTCGCATCCGGATGCATTCTTCAGCTGGTCCCTTAAAATTATGTATACTAGTTCAGTGATAATTGACGTCATACAAAACTTCGAATTATCTACAAGAAACTAAAATAAAATCACACAATACTAACAAAGGCCAGAAGCTCCTGACTTGGGTCAGGCGCAAAACTGCGGCGGGGTTAAACATTTAATGAGATCTCAACACTTTCCATATACCTCTAGGTGTAACACCACTTATTCGGACCCGGCCAGAAAGCACATACCAGAAAGTAGTACATATTTAATACGCAGGAGTGTAACTTTCATAATGTGTAAAATATTTAGGTATTTGTGGTATCAAATGAAAGCTGAGGGACTGGTGATCATTGTAGAACACTTTTGGACTTTTAATTTCGAACATTGAAAAAACTGCACCAAATTTTAAAAAAGAGGGTACATTTTATCTGTTTGTCAGATCTGAAGTACCTGTTTTGGTACATCCGAAGTTCCGGGAGCCAGTTCTTTCTTATATAGCCATTAAAGGAATGTTGATTTTTTCAGTACAAGACACCATAAAGTGTTGCTTTAAAATGTAATGATTGCCACTTTATTTGAACTTAAAACAAAAGAGGTATGCCTGCTTGAAACGGAGGAATTTAACATAGAAAGCAATGCAATGGGACCATGAATTAGTGGTGTACTACCTCTAGTAGAAAAGTAAACGCATAACAATACGCACTCTAAAATGCAGTTCAAGACAAGTCCGATACCGATGTCAGAAGATGTAACCAAAAAAAATAAACAATATGACATTAAAACATAAATAACAACGGACTACTAGCAGTTAACAGACATACCAGCTCTCAATCAAACTGATTGAAAGATTATGTCTTTATCATATGAATATCAGGCACAGTCCCTCCCGTTAGGGGTTTAGTATCATACTATCATAAAATATATGAGAAGAACATAACCTGTTTCATGCCAACAACTGTTTCTTAAATGTGTTTAGTTCCGATGCAAAGACCCAAAGTGAATCAATATTAAAACCAAAATATGCAATATTTAATGACCTGCCAACAGAATCGTAACTATATCCCTTCTTAATAAGTATGCTTAAAGGTTTTTTAAACTTTTGAGGTGAATCCTTTGTGCAGAATATGACCATAAAAGATTGGATGTGAAATACGTGAACGTATAAGATGTCTGCATTTGAGTTATATTTACGAATTATTTCCTTATACCGATGATAACATTTAGTAAATGTTTTGACTAGTTTGTGATATCTAAAAACCCTGGTGTAATGATTTTTCAGTAATACATAAAATTCTGTTTGTCTGTTTGTCCCTTACATTTTTACCTATGGCGTTGTCAGTTTTTGTTCGATTTATGAGTTTGACTGTCCCTCTGGTATATTTCGTCCCTCTTTTACCCTAACATTTCTTTAGTTCTAACCCTAACATAACTCTAACTCATGGACACAGACTACTGCACTATATATTTAGGTGCCAAATAACAAAGCCTACAGCACAATAAAGCACATCGACACAGCTTACGGTTTTAGATGGCACACTGACACAGCATACGACGATATAATGCACATTGGCATAGTTTTTTGTGCTAGATGGCTATTTGATACAGCTTTACCCTAAGTCGAACTCTAACGTTACTTAGATTTAAACACCAGTACACACGTACCAAGTTGGACTTCGTCTTGAACAAGTTGGGTTAATTGATTTGACATATAATATTAAATCATTATCGATCTTATTTATCGTTCCAATAGATTATTCATCATAAACAAATTGAGTTGATTAATTTTACAAACGATGTTATTCATTAAAGTTGATTGATTTAACAAATGTTATTCAATCGTTACCGATCGTTTCAATAGATACGACTGCATCTTTATTATACACAAAATTGTGTTGATTAATTCAACAAAATTTAAGATGTTCAATCGTCATCGTTCAAATCGATCTTTGCGATCAAATAGCTGTCAACAACAAACTACAACGATAGACTCGAGCAATACACTCATAACCAAGCATGAAGTGTTATATTTTTTCCAGCATAACAAAATTCTACAAAAGCTATATATGTTACAGGGAATTTGTGAAATCACTAGACTAATCAGTGATTGTGTGAAATCACTAACAGTTTCAGTGGTTTTGTAAAATCCCTGAAATTGTTAGGGATTTTACAAAATCACTGAAAATAGTGCTAGGGATTTTACAAAATCACTGAAAATAGAGCTAGGGATTTTGTAAAATCCCTGATTACAATAAAGTATAACATGTTATAAGAAATGTGTTTTTGTTAATATAAAGATAGACCAAATGAATGATCACTAATAATTTAGAAATATATGTGTTTAATAAACACTATGAGCTAAAACTTATGTATAATGATAATGACTAAAAGGGATTTAAACGGGTATTTAGACACTCTCATATGCTTATATTTGCAAGACAAGTTTGGGTGACATCCCTACCACTATAAACTATTGATATCTGAATTTTCTTAACTATGCTGTACATGTCTTCAAGACATACATAATATTTTTAAAACATCTTCATCTGATGAATATCGTTTTTAACAATTTTTTCAAATCTTCATATTGGAGTACTTCATACCTTCATTTATCAACAAAATATTTACCTTATTTGGATTAAAAGAGTTGAGAAATTTTAGAAACGTATTCAAAGTTATACCAATTTGTGATAGAATACATGTGTCTGATAAATGACCAATGTAGGTAAAACTTTTGTTTATTTTTGCTTTGGTAAAGATTAACCTATTCATAAACATGCTAGTACAAAACAAAGTATTATTACCAATATTTTCTGTTGTCTTTTTTTATTATTATTTTGTTAATATAAATGTAATTTGTAGGCAGCAAATTCATAATACAACACTTATTTGCTTTTTATATATCAATTTTCATGCAGCAATAAGATGATCTTGATCTGATATGCATGTTATATTTGCCACTGGAACCCATACCCAAACCCACTCAATTTCTTATACCTTACATATGTATTTTTCTTTTCTAATGACAGCAATCAATCTAATATTCAGTTTTTATATTTGATTTAAAAAAAATGGATATACTTGGTTTTATTTTCTACAGTAATTATACAGAAAAACTATAATAAACAGTAACTTTCTTTCAAACACGGTAGTGATAAGAGCTTGTTTTTTCTTCTTCCTGTGGCTCATTGACAAAATATTCCAAAATGTTTATCATATTTTCCCTGGTTCCATATGTTGCACTTTAATTTTACCTCAATTATTTGAAGTAACTCTTTTGTGTATGTTTGCTCTTGATTTCAAGACATTTGTGCCTGAGCCATTGTTCTACAGTATGTCAGTTGTTTTGTGTATGAAAACCGCTCACTTAATATTAAAATAAAGACTAGATTAACCTCAAACGTATTGAGTGTTACTGTTGTAGTCTTTTTTCACAGAAATTCTTAATAAAAATGAATGAATGTATTTTACAAATTCCCTGAATTTAATCAGTGAATCTGTAAAAAAGATCTTAATTATTTCAGTGATTTTGTAAAACACTAGTCAAAATAAGGGATTTTGTAAAATCACTAATCAGTTCAGTGATTTTACAAATTCCCTGAAATTTCAGTGATTTTACAAAATCACTGATTTCACAAATTCCCTTTAACATATATATCAAAAGAAAAATAAAAGTGAAATAAACATATACAACTTGAGTTAACAGGTTTTTTTTGTTTTCTTTTTGGTTCAGGTGGAACTAAGTACTAAATGCTTTTCTACTTCAGAATAACCTTAGCTGTATTTGGCTCTCCAACTTTGTACTTTATTTGGCCTTTTAAACACTCTTTGATTCGAGCATCACTGATTAGTCTTTTGAAAAAAAAAATTTTTAAACTTGTTGCCTTTTGTTAGCTATTATTCGTGTGTTTCTTTGTCAATTGTGTTCTCCTATTTATTTATATTGTAGTCCTGTAATGTTGTGTTGTCATTTTAATGTTATATTTCACATGGCTATAAAAGAGGGAGGTTTGTCATGCCACAAAACCAGGTTCAACCCACCATTTTTTCCTTTAAAAATGTCCTGTACCAAGTCAGGAATATGGCCATTGTTATATTATAGTTTGTTTCGGTGTGTGTTACATTTTAACGTTGTTTTTTCCGTTGTGTCGTTTGTTTTCTCTTATTTTTGAGTGTGAATTTACATTACTATAAGACGTGTTACGGTACTTATTTATCCCAAATTCATGTATCTGATTTTGATGTTATATTTGTTATTCTCAAAGGATTTTGTCTAATGCTTAGTCCGGTTCTGTGTTTGTGTGTGTGTGTGTGTTACTTTTAAATGTTGTGTCGTTGTTCTCTTATATTTAATGCGTTTCCCTAAGTTTTAGTTTGGTACCCCGATTTTGTTTTTTGTCCAGGGATTTATGAGTTTTGAACAGTGGTATACTACTGTTGCCTTTGTTTGTAGACGAAAAGCGCGTCGTTATGTTGTCTACGATGAGTTTATATATTACCCTACACCAAATCCTTTATTATGAAGACAACGACATTCCCATACCATACATTTGTTTTTTTTAAATTATAAGAATATGTCACGCATATGTAATTTTTTAATTTGAAATAAAGTCGGCAGACACATAGTTTACATAGTTTAACATTACCAACCGCACAAATCGATGCAGAATAGTCATTGATTTCATTGTTATTCAATGAAAAAATAGTATCAAAAGGTACGAGAAATATCTTTTTTTTTAAACTATTGAGCGGGGTAATAGTCTTTGCAACTGTTGACTGGTAAAGTATGAAATGAAATAGCACAAATATTTCATTCTTTTTTATAGGTTATATGTTATAATAAAACATTTTTTTTATCGTTTGAATGAGAACTTATTTCATACTATCCTCACGACGCAACCGGTTGTCTCTAATGCATCATATTTTATTTTACAGTTTATCTGCTCCACTGGGTTAATTCAATTTTGACGTACTGCAAAAGGACAGTTGCCGGTTTTCCACGAATCATCTTCGTAGCCACGCATAAAGATGGGAAATGGTTCCAGGTAAATACAAATAAATCTCAGTCAACTGACTTTTAAAATCATAGATTCCACACTGCTAGTTTTAAGGAGAAATGGCTCACTAGGAAAAGCTTTGAAAAAAGGTTAAAAACGTTGGCACAAAATGAAAACAATAAAAAGTTGTAGTTCCAATGCGAGCAAAGTGTTTTTAATGTGGGTAATATAACATACTACTACGCTGTCCCTGTTGCTATTCTGTTACCTTTGTCAACTCAATTTTTTTTTCGTAGGGCGCTATTCATTTGAGAGGTAAAGGAACACAGTCGCGTTCTATTACTTGACCTTTGTCCAAATTTAATTTTTTAATCATTATCAAAACTATTTATTTCGAATATGTAAATACGTATGCTCTGTTGTAATAACTTGATCGTCATCAAATTTTATATCGAGTATTATACCAGCTGTAATCGGTCATTGCTGTTAAATGGGGAGGTTATTCTACGCAATTATTTTTGTTATATCTTAACTATTGTCACCTGTGAAATTTTAGATTTGATTTGATTGTTGGTGTTTTAACGTCACTTTAAAGCACCACATTTAGGCTATTTCGTGGCGGCTAGTTTTTATGGGTGGAGAAAGCCGGAGTGCCCGGAGAAAGCTGACAATCCTACTGAATTAAGATTGGAGTTCAGTGCACCTGCACAAGCAGGGTTCGAACTCACAAACTCAGTGTTGGTTGACTAGTGATAACAGTAGTGACTACTTAGACCACTCGGCCACCGAGTTCCCGTGAATTTTTAGAAATATACGAATTCATATCGAACATTTTTATTTCTGTTGGATGCAAATTTATGCATAATCAGTTGTAAATATTTAACCTAAAATTTTAGAATTGAACAAGGTTGTAGATTTTGTTTTTAATTGCTTAAATTTTAAAATCGTTATTTCTAAATAGAATATACGTGTAGAAAATATGATTCAAATTACATCTTAATGTTACTGATGAGGGATATCTGTTATCCGTTATATAGATTTCATGGATAATTCCATGTCATGATTCCTGGTTTTTTTTTCATATTGATCTTAATATATCTTAATTGATCAACAAGTTATTAAATAACGCAGCGATATGACTGTACTCATGGTTTTTGTTTTGAATTTTGGGTCATCAATGCTCTTCAACTTTGTACTTGTTCGGCTTTAATTATTTTGTTTCATTATTTTGATCTTACTGTTACTGGTAAGTCTTATGTAGACGAAACGCGCGTCTGGCGTATAAAATTATAATTCTGATACCTTTGATAACCATTTACACCTTTGTTTTTCAATTTTGAATTGTTTGGACCTTTGTAGCTTGCTGTTCGGTGTGAGCCAAAGCTCGTGTGGAGGTCGTACTTATGGCCTATAATAGTTTTATTATTTGTGATTGGATGGAGAGTTGTTTCATTGCCACACATACCATATATTCTCATTTATATCAACCGGGAGCAGGAAACCACTGTTACAAATCCTCATTCAAACCAATACAAACTTACAGCTATACTTTCTGATATTGCAAGTCACAGACTTTTCAAACCATTGGAAAACATGTAAAAGAGAAAAGATGTTTTCCTAATCTTTCCTTTGCAAACAAAAATGGCGTCAACTTAGTCAATATCCTTCATCATAAATTAATTCAATCGAAAATACCTCCTTATTTCAAAGATCAGTCGGTACCATTTCTTATATCTGTACCAAACCTATTGCAATTAAAATGTCCAATTACAAACACATTTTGCAGCATTTCAATATTGACGACTTCAAGTCTAAACCGCCTGATTGCAGTTGTGATAGTTCCCAATTCACACATAATCCGGCTGGAGACGTTATTACCTGTGACCCCTTGCGAAATCTGTTATTGAAAGGTCCGAAATATAGTGAGCCTAAATCCAATAATTGTAAATACAACTTAAAATTGTTGATAGATTCAGTCGAGGATTATGTTAGGCAATAGGATAAGAGCGAGAAGGAAGACATGTACACTCTTTACGAATTGATTAAGGCAGTGAGGTCGTTGATTTAAATCAAAATTAAGAAACTGAATGGGTTTATCAATGCCCATGCTACATCAATCTTTAAAGATCCAAATGTTGCAAAACACTTATCTTACCTCCATGACAAATATGTTGTTGTCCCCGCAGATATGAACAGGTACATTAAAAAAAATTTCAGCAGTTTGATAATGATTAAAAAACAAGTTTTCAAACTGGTTAAGTAATTGAACACGCACGTGGCTACATACTTAAACTTTCCAAGTACACCCTGCAATTTAAACTGGTATAATTATATAATTTTAAAGTTGACAAAGGTAAAGGCATAGCAACATAGACTGTGTAGTGGTAACCCAAATGAAAAGTACTGTAGGGGCAATTAGGCCTTTATTTGGCTAAAAAATTACTGCACTGGGAACTAATTATGACATAATTTGCATATTTTGTAAAATTTCATGATTTTTCTTGTTTTTCATCAAATTTTAAGTATATTTTAGATTGAAAAAGTAGGTGCGCACCCAAGAAACAACTTTATATTTGGTGAGATTGTGTCAATAGCTTCTGTTTAATTATTGTGTTGTTTCTTGGCTGCGCACGATGTGTCCGCAACAAAAGAAATAATAAAAAACTGCATATATTCTGTATTTTTCATCATTATTTTGAAAACAGTACATATTATGACATGACATATATGTTTTTCATTTATAGTTCTTGACTATGTACATTTTTTCAACATTATGTGCCAAATTTGGAAAAGTTATCAAACATTTTATTTTATTGACCTTCACTTTTTTATTCAGAAATATCCACAATCTTTCCCGAGCCACCTGTACTGGCTTTCGTAGGCCCACAAACCTTAAAGACTGGTGAGATCTGAAATATTTTAAATCAGGCTATGCGTCTATGAGTTCTTGTAAAGGAACACACAATATCAATGTGCATACTGAATACCCATACTTTTAAATGTCACTGCACTGGTACAGAATACCCAATATTTTGAAATGTTAATTGCAAGACTACAAGTAGCTGTGTATCTTCTACAGGGTAAATATGGTAAAACAAAATTGGCGAGTCACAAAAGCTTTTTCATTAAAGGATTGAACTCCTTCTTAAAGGAATCTATTTATGTATAAACTCACCAATTCACTAACAAACAAAAAAAGTTCAAAGGACTTCAATAATATGTTTGTAAGTGACATGGTCCAATTTATACACAAATAAATTCCTTTAAAAAGGCGATTAATACTTATAATTCTTTAAAATTGGAGATAGGGAATATGTTTTCCACACTTGTTACCCCTATCACACGTAAATTGTATGTGTATGTCATTAATATAGGCCTTGCACAAAAGTATATTTGTTGGTTAACGCAAAAATACGTACTCAATGAAATTAGCTATCTAATAATAAGTAAACTGCAAAAAACTGTTATTATCATTCAAACGAATGTGTTTGTGTATTATTTTATTTAACGATTAACGTGCAGTGAACTTCATCTTTTTTACATTGGTTACGAAAAGTACGGATCAACTACCGGAAGTTATCTCGACCAATCATATCAACGTATTCCCTAATATGCAAATACTATAAGAATTACACGTTAATACGGCATCGTAGCGACTTTGAAATAAGCCAGAACTTTCTCTCAGTCGACATTTCAGGTCAATTGATCACACTAAGGTAGATCTTTCTCAATTACAATTTCAATCATAGACCATAAGACTGCTTAGGGATATCTCGCTCGGGACAAAATTTTGATAAAAGAAATACTTTGGCACCAAATCATGCAAATGGGATCAATAAACATGTGTAATTCTAATTTGAAAACGATTTGTTATTAAGGATTATATTTCAAAGCTGTTATGCGAAATATTTACAGATAATCCTTTTCATTTATTTTTAAATATTGATGTTGATTTGTTCACTTTCTAGGCGTTTATATATATAACGCCTCATGCATATTACAAGATGATTTGGTGCTTCGTATAACAGTGACATAAGTTCGAATCACGGCAAGGGAAAAACAAAAGTTTGCGAAGGCAAATTTACCGATTGAACATTGTTGGGCTGAGTCTTAAGATAGGAATCAATCAGCAAATGTATTATGTATCGTATCGTACAAAATATATGTAACAAAACAAAACATAAATGATAAACACTCTCTCATTGAAGAAGAAAAATCGCAAGACTTTCATTATAATCATTAGATTCCTAATGAAATATGGAATTCAATATATGCTTTCTACAGTTAAAGATGGGCTTCAAAAATATTGTGATGAGATATATTCTACCAGTGGTGTTAACCAGATATGGATTCTCAAAAATTCGAAAGATCTTCTGCTTAATCTTCGATCACAATCTTTTCAATTTTGCAGCAACATAAAAACGTTTGATTTTTCTACGCTATATACTACTATTCCCCATGCTCAGTTGAAAGATCGACTTCACCATCTCATAAAACAGAGCTTTTTCTATAAAAATGGGAATCGTAGATACAAATTTCTTGTTTTGGGTTACAATAATCCATATTTTGTGAAGAATCATACTGAATCTTCCAGAAAATATACTGAAGATGATAATATCAAAATGCTAGACTTTTTGATCGACAATACATTTGTTGAGTCTGGAGGATTCATATTTCAACAGACAATCGGTATTCCAATGGGTACTAATTGTGCACCCTTGCTGGCCGATTTGTTTTTGTACTCGTATGAAGCAGAATTCATTCAGAACCTTCTAAAAGACAAAAAGAAAAAGCACCTTTCAAAATTCTTTAATTTTACTTCCGATATATTGATGATGTTCTATCATTGAATAACCCATATTTCAGCCAATACTTACATCTCATATATCCCAGCAAACTTGAAATTGAGGATACTACTGATACTAGAAGGACTGCTTCATACCTTAAACTTTCCCAATATTGACGCAGATTGACGACTTCACACGAAAATCTATGATAAACGGGACGATTTCAACTTCCCAATTATCAATTTCCCATTTCTAAGCAGTAACATACCATCTGCTCTTTCGTATGATGTTTACATATCACAATTGATATGTTGTTCTCGTGCTTGTTCACACTATACGGACTTCATATACAGGAGTGTGCTCCTTACGCAGAAACTGCTCCAACAAAGTTATGAGGACAGCTTAAAATTGACACTCCGTAAATTTTATGGACACCATTACGAATTGGTGGATCCATACGATGTATCTTTGACCAAACTAGCTAAGGACATTTTTACCACATGGTAGATTGTGGTTTGTTATTACGTCGTCTAATCTTTTAATTACCAAACGTGACTTATTACCGATTGTGACTGTTTTGCTGAGTCTGAATTCGCATTACTATAAGACGTGTTACGGTACTTATCTATCCCAAATTCATGTATTTAGTTTAAATGTTTAATGTTATATTTGTAATTCTCATCGGATTTTGTCAAATGTGTTCACGTCTTTTCTATTATATTCATGTGTTATGGAAAAAAAATAATCACCGTCTTCATTAATTAGATTTCATTTTGTTTAACGTAATCTGTACGATGGTTTACGTTTAAAGTTAGATTCAAAACAAACCGGACATATGATATTGTTAATTGGTACCTTAGTTTGCTATTAATTAGTATTGTAATGTGCATTGTTATTAAATGTTATATCAGTATGTAGTTTAAATACAATCTTAAATCAATCCTTATTCTATCTTATTCATTCAAATGTGACGTCATTTTTCATTTTTTTATGATCTGTTTTACAAATTCAAATGTGACGTAATTTTTTGTCATTTTTTACAATTTCAAATATGACGTCACTTGCGTTGAGGTTTAAACTTATTCGGATGTGCTGCATTTCGTCGGATTATGTAGCGTATTTCGGTTGTTCCTGTAATTAGTTAATACTTCAGTTTTATCAAATATCTTTCGTAAAGTCGTTTTATAAATTTTACTGTTTGCAAAAGTATAAATTATTCTAAATAATAGGGATGTGCTGGTACCTAACAGAAAACCTTGGCCGTTTTTGGCACAACTTTTTTGAACTTTTGGTCCTCGATGCTGTTCAAGTTTGTACTTGTTTCGGCTTTCAAACTTTTGTATCTGGGCGTCACTAGTAAGTCTTGTGTGGACAAAACGCACTTCTTGCGTATTTAAATTTTTAACGTGTTGCCTTTTATTAGCTATTATTCGTGTGTTTCTTTGTCAATTATGTTCCCTATCTATTTATAGTGTAGTCTTGTAATGTTGTGTTGTCATTTTAATGTTATATTTTACATGGCCATAAAAGAGGGAGGTTTTGCATGCCACAAAACCAGGTTCAACCCACCATTTTTTTCCTTTAAAAATGTCCTGTACCAAGTCAGGCATATGGCCATTGTTATATTATAGTTCGTTTCTATATGTGTTACATTGTAACGTTGTGTTTCCGTTGTGTCGTTTGTTTTCTCTTATTTTTGAGTGTGAACTCACATTACTATAAGACGTTTCCCGGTACTTCTCTATCCCAAATTCATGTATTTGGTTTTGATGTTATATTTGTTATTCTCATAGGATTTTGTCTCATGTTTAGTCCATTTCTGTGTGTGTTACATTTTAATGTTGTGTCGTTGTTCTCCTCTTATATTTAATGCGTTTCCCTCAGTTTTAGTTTGTTACCCCGATTTTGTTTTTTGTCCATGAGTTTTGAACAGCGGTAAACTACTGTTTCCTTTATTTATATATGTACCTAATGTATACAGTGAAATTATATGTACATGAGTTTTAAATTCGTATACATGTTTTGCTGGTATCAATGTATAGTCTTAATTACAGTGGACACAAGAAGCTCGAAGAAACCAACTAGAAGATGAGCTTCAACAATTGTTTGAAACACATTCTGGTTTGAAGCATTTGGAATTTAAACCGTTGATATTTGTTGATGCCACAAATCCAGATGATCCGGAAATTGCAGATCTTAGAGAAAAGCTAATGCAAAGAGCAACTGAACATCCCCGATGGGGTGAACCAATGCCAACAAGATGGATTCCGTTAGAGTTACAGTTGTCTCAGAAATCGGCAGAAGGGATTAATATCATTTCGCGGGATCAACTATTGGCATTAAATTCTAAAAATGAGTCAATGGTTTTATCAGATATGCAGATAGAAACATTTCTGAAGGTTCAACATTCACTTGGGAAACTGTTATACTTTGATTTAGAAAACCTACGTCATTGTATCATTATATCACCAGCATACTTAGTAGAAGTCCTGCGATCTATAGTCAGAGAAATGCAGTTCTGGCCTAAAGGACAGATGTTTTCTAGAATTTTGAGTAATCTTCAGGAAACTGGAATGATTGAACGGAATGATATCTACTGTCTCTGGGAACAGGACGAATTCAACCAAATTATGCCATACAAGGAATATATGATTCAAATTCTTGTACATCTTGATGTTATAATTGCACCTAGGACCAGCTTTGAAGGTGTAAACATTTCGATTAACGATGTGTCTCGCTTTATGGTCCCCTGTATGGTAACAAAATGCAATGACACAATGTATCTTAAAAAGTTTCGGAATTCGAATAATTCCATCATGCTAGCTTTTTCGTTTACAGAACAGGTTATACCTCCAGCGTTGTCATATCGTTTTTTGAGTTCTTTAATCACGTCGTGGGATATAAAGAATTATAAGGGAAGGAACAGAGAAAAAAGAATGTTTTTCAGTGATCTCGCTATTGTCACGATTGATAGCTCTCATGACGTAGCCGTCCAAGTGGAAACAAATAGAGTCATTGTCTCCCTTATCCATGCCAGGACAAAAGAAGATATAATTCCAACTCTTGCTTCTTCTCTTCAAGAATGCCTTACAGCGGCGATAATAAGAATCTCAGAATTCTACTCGGTGTTATCCGAAGACATAAAACCTAAAAAAGCAGGTACAGTCCTACCGTTCAACATTGAGTTTGGTGTATTCTGCAAATCAAAAATGTGTTTCTTTGATCACAATGAGATGTCTCTATCAACTGATGAAGCCGTATGGATTTGTAAAAAGCACAAGCAACGACATGCAACTAAATACCTTAGTGCTTGGTTTTCATCAAAGGTAAAATATGAGTAGAAAAAAATTTGTATCTGCAAAATATTAGAAGATTTAAAGATACATTAACGAACAGTTAAATTTATTTACATCATACATATTTTAAGTGAAATTATATTGAAGTCTTCATTTATATATATATATAGAGAGAGAGAGAGAGAGAGAGAGAGAGAGAGAGAGAGAGAGAGAGAGAGAGAGAGAGAGAGAGAGAGAGAGAGAGAGAGAGAGAGAGAGAGAGAGAGAGAGAGAGAACATTGTTCGATCAGTATGTGTTTGATGTAAAGCATTATTTGTTCATCCATTTTATTTGTTTTTGTTTTTTCGTTTACAGGAACCATGCAACGTGTGTCAAATATCATGCGAAGGTAAGTGTAAACATTACCTTTGTTAAATAAAATCACGATGAAGTATTATGCAGTCAAGCTTGTATTATACTTGCTATTGCAATACAGATATATATTGTAGTTTCTGAAAGAAAAAAAAAAAGAAAGATATCAAATCTTTCCAATGTTTAGTATACATGAACTAAGTTAGCATTTGCTTTAAACTGAAAGAGCAATCAAAATATGTAATCAACACATAAATTTCCCAAAAAAAAAATAATGTCTTAAGTCAGCCAGTTAAGGTAGTCGTCCTTCTATAGAAGACATATCTTGAACATTGTAGAAGGATGCAATCATGGAAAAGCATCTTTTTATATTTTCAATAAATCGTTGATTCTTCCGGTTTATTTGAAGAATACAAATCTGGTAATATGAATCGAGTCCTTTTTCATCTTAATCATTTCGGAGTTCATATTTTTTTTTTTTACTTTTTTCGTTACGTACTTATATGTCATAAATCATTTCCAGTATGCGGAATTCTTTTTTAAGCATAAATCTATGTGTCCGATCATGTTTAACTTTCTTTTTTGTGTAATATATCATGTACATGACAAGACTCTGAATCAATATTTTAGGACTTGGGAGATTAGAAAGTGAACAATGTCCTTTACCACAGCATATCATGAGACTAGCCGCCCGACTGTCTACTGTGGAGATCCGTGAGATAGCCATTTTGTTAGGATTTCAGGCAGAAGAATGGAATGATTTAGAACACCAATTTCA
Source organism: Mytilus galloprovincialis (assembly GCF_965363235.1). Lineage (NCBI taxonomy): Eukaryota > Metazoa > Mollusca > Bivalvia > Mytilida > Mytilidae > Mytilus > Mytilus galloprovincialis. The sequence continues at coordinate 83,169,226 of NC_134845.1, read as the reverse complement.
GCACCAAACGTCAAATGACCTTAAATTCATGGCATTATGGTCTAGTATACTTAAGAGAAAGAATTGTAGTTTCCATGACATGAAAAATGTTCTAGAAGAAAAAGGACTTAGTACACATTTACTTTGTCAGGTTATAATCTTTGGGGTTTTTTTTAATAAAAATTAGAGAAATTTTCAAATTAATAGTGTCAATCTAATAACCCTAAATAAATCTTTGTTTTTTATACAATAAACATAATCGTACATTATTCAAATAGAGAAACAACAATGAAAGCTAAACAAAAATTAAATTCGAGGAATGTCAGGGTATTAAAATGATCCAGAAAACATTCGTTATATTGTTATTTTAACATGATCGTCTTGCGATTTTGTATGTGTATATCTGATTGCTTGTTAGAAGGAATACTTAAAATTGGAGTTTGTTACTTGCCATGTCATTTTGCTTTAGACAATGTTTCTCATAGAATTATTTACTCAATCATAGCATCTGATATTGAACTGATCTGATATTGAAATGAACAAATTGCATTTATTATTTAAGGTGTTTAGAGATGTCGTGATAGATGTTTCAGGTAAGTCAACACTTTCTTCTTGTCTTTTTTTTTGTTTTTTGTTTTATTAAAAAATAAATACCGGATTTGTCCTACAATTTTTATTCGAATTTATAACTCATGCTTGTAAAGAGAAAACAATCACACAAAATCAATTTAGTACTAACACACAATCAATATCATATACACTTGAACGCAAAACTCACTGCTACAAAAAAGTGCTTTGATGTAATCAGGGTTGGCAAAGTATTAACCAGGCGGGAAAATTCAGGTGGATAAACCCGGGTCTTTCTGGGCTTAGCATTACTTCTAAAAACTGAGCATTTCTGGGTAATAAGACTTTCAAGTTACATAAAATAGTAAAACCTTTTTGCAGACAAATAGTATTATAGCTAAATAAATTCATTTTATACAAATAACAATTGAAAATCATTCCTGAAGAGTGAAAATGCGATTTTTTTCCTTTTCTGCACAAATTATATGTATACAGAATACAGGATACCTTGTTTAATTCCAAGCTTTGTTTTCAATAATCCTATTGAAAACTTGAACCTGTATTTAAATGCAGAGTTTAAATGAATTATACATTTTAATGGTGATACAATCATATTGCTAAATGATAAATTATAGAAATTAAAAGGTTGGTTATTGTTATATAAACAATGGAGTACTTTTTCATTTACATTATTTCGGTACGTACTGAAATAGATGATTTTTTTATTTCCTATTCGTAATTATCCATTTTAAATGGTGGCGTTTCTTTACCTAAATCTAAAATTGTTTGTTTATCTCAATGGGTTAGATTTGTACTTGTATGTAACAACGTATTTGATGTTAACGAAAGAAAACTCTGTATTACTGACAAATTATTACACCAGGGTTATGAATATCAAAAACTAGCAAAAACATTTCCTCCATATAATTTAATATATATAACCAATATACAAATACCAGTTGTCTGTTAAATTATTTTAGATATGACAAACGAGAAACTAAACAAAATTCCGTCTATTGATGCGCTTCATGATTTGTCAAACCACATCGGGAACAGCATGATGCAGCTTGCAATAGAGTTAGAGGTGGATGTATCTTATTTACAGCAGATTCAGCATGATCTTAAAAACAAACTTCTAGAACAGAACAGAAACATATTTATCAAATGGAGGCAGAATAAATTTCCAAAACCGACAGTTCTGAGACTGCTTAAAGCCCTTTATAGGGTCGGAAAATTTGGCCCAACATTCAAAGTTTTAAAAAATCATTTGGAATAGAACTGTAGGTCGGACATGTTATCTTTAATAACTAATACTGATTGTGTTTATATATTATATATATATGGAGTACGTGTGTGTGTGTGTGTGTGTGTGTGTGTGTGTGTGTGTGTGTTTGTGTGAAGGACTTTGAGGTTGGATCGGGACACTGAGTTGCGATGGTCCCGCTGGCAAGCCATATTCAGCACTTAAGTGCGATGGTCTTTTTACTCATGCGCAACAGTCTTTAAAACGTGTTTAAAATCTACAAATACCATCTTTTTATACTTTAACTTTTAATATTAGTTTGTTTAAAGTATATAAATACCTATCATCAAAATTTTCTCCAGTTGAAGTAAAAATAAAATTAACATTATGATCTATCTTATTCCTTGTTCTCATTGACAGCAGCCGAAAAGTTGTTTAGTAAAATTTGTTTCGTTTTGTCTTATCAGGTAGTATTTGCATATTCAATAACTTCTTCGTGTTCAGTCGTTGCAATTTGCACTATTTTGAAAGGAAAATAACCTTTGTATGCAGCTTCTATAGTGAATAATTCGGGAACCAAGCTATTGAATGAATACATTACAACGTAACAGTTGGGCATGGAAATGCAATGACTGTTTATCATTACTGTTTAAAGTAAAATTCTTAAATGAAAAAACTACTTCTAGCATGCAAATCGATTTATATATCGGCACGTGGATATGCAAAATATAAAAAAAACATCTATTATATAGTCCATCGCACTTCGGCAAATAACAAAATAGCAACGATATCACAATGCCATATTTGCATTTCAGCGTAACCATCGCGGTTCAGAGTCCTACACATTTCTATTGTATATTATGCTTTATACAAGTTTACTGTGGATTTCTTTTTAAATCTAAGGACATAGTGAGTTTCCCCATTCTGAACTTAATTTTTTATGTATATGCAGAACATATATTTCAAACAGGATAGCATTTCCTATTTTTTACTATGATGTTGTTCACCATGTCAGAAAATTCAGATGCAAACTAATCGATCCTTTAAATCAACAGTTTATGAATGGTCACACATTCAACACTCTAATTAGATCTCTAACCATTGTTTTATTTGTATTAATATTAACTCTGTGATCATTTATTAATAGCAAAACTAATACATGTAATATCATTTTGTAATACATTTACATATGCACATTTCACGGTTTTACAGTCAAGTCGTGTTATTTCTCTAACAGCTAATGACGTCTTGTCACTTAATCAAATTAATGTAGGGTGTGTACTTATTGATTTTTCAGACTAAGAAAAAGGATTTTTTATACGCCCGTCAAAATTTTGACGGGACGTATTATGGTATACAAATGTTCTGCGTCCGTCCGTCTGTCTGTCCGGCGTAAACATGTCGCACTTTTTCTTGAGAACGACTTATCCAAATGTCATGAAACATATTATAGTTGTTTCTTATGATGATCAAATGATATGTATACTTTTTGTTGAAAATAGGATTAAAACTTTTTGAGTAACGGCACTTTGTAACTAAAACAGGGTTGTGTTTTTTCACATGTCGCACTGTATCTCAAAAATAATTTATGATTATCGCTTAAAACTTTACACACTTCTTAGTTATATTAATCTGAAGATATGTATACTTTTTGGTGATAATTTAAAATTTTATTTTAGTGATATAAAAAAAAAAAAAAAAAAAAAAAGAGGGGGGCGTACACATGTCCCGCTGTATCTAAAAAACAATATATGGTTATTGCTTGATAGTTATCAAAGGTACCAGCATTATAATTTTGTACGCCAGACGCGCGTTTCATCTAATTAAGACTCATCAGTGACGCTCATATCCAAATATTTATAAAGCCAAACAAGTACAAAGTTGAAGAGCATTGAGGATCCAAAATTCCAAAAAGTGGTGTCAAATACGGCTAAGGTAATCTATGCCTGGGATAAGAAAATCCTTAGTTTTTCGTAAAATTCAAAGTTTTGTAAACAGGAAATTTATAAAAATGACCACATTATTGATATTCATGTCAACACCGAAGTGTTGACTACTGGGCTGGTGATACGTGTTAGAACGTTCTCAGAAACTATTTATGATTATTGCATACAACTGCCACACATGACGTCGGGCGTATCATGCGCTCATGGCACAGCTGTTTATTTATAAATTGGTATTCGCTATTACCAATCTGGCAGTAGCTTCGAGTACTCTCATATCTGTCCTAATGGTCTTTTTTACTGTGAGAATGTATAAATACCCTGATATGTACTGTCTGTAGTATGTTTAAGTTGTGTATTTTTCTGCTGTATACTGATCAGATAAAAGGCGGGAGAAAGAAAAAAGAGGAACAGGTAAACTCATAAATCGATAATAAACTGACAACGACATGGCTTAAAATGAAAAAGACCAACAGACAATGAATAGTATAAATAATAGTACATAAGAAACAACATAGAAACGAAAGACTGAGTGACACAAACCCCACCAAAGGCGGGGGTGATATCAGGTGCCCCGGACAGGTAAGCAGATCACATGTGGCACCCGTCGTGTTGTCCATGCTCAAACTAAGCATTTTTCAAGTGATTTTAATAAGTTGTTCTTTTACACTTTTACATCACTGTTCAAGACTTTTGGATTTGGCTCCCGCTTACATGTACATGTAAAAAATGTGCAGTATGGATGTTGTTCATTAGTTACGGCCGAATATGGACCTATTGATGTTCACTTCTATGTCATTTTGGTTACTTGTGGAGAGTTGTCTGATTTGTAAGCATTCGATCTTATTATTGATATGTCTATATAGAGATGGAAAAAAACGTCTTACTTCTTTATGTAACAAAATTATTATTTAAAAAGACAATATGGGGTCACCTAACTTGTTTTCCTTTCCTGCAAGTAAAAATCAATATTTCCCTATTTTTCAAGTATAATTTTGTTTACTTAAAGCGAAGTCCCCCTTAAATTGCTACGCTGCAAATATATATTTGTCATTTATTTGAACAGACTCATTCAAAAGAATCGGTTTGTTTGACTGTACCTCTGGTATCTTTCGTCCCCTTTTTTCAATATCAACACATGTTTTAAAATATTGCCAAACATCAATCATTTTCTCTATAAAATATAGTTATGTTTGTACAATCCTTTTTTTTGTAACAATAAAACAAACATTGTACACCAAGATTTGAGTTGTCTATCATATTTAAACAAATATTTCATAGTGTATTTCAATAAAGCATGAAATATGTCGTATCCTATCCATGAGTGATACAATCATAGTGTATGCTACCAGTTCTATGTTGAAATCATTGTTGATTATTTCGTTAAGACGATTTTTATGGGGAACTGTGGTTTACAGAGTGTGAAATCAAATGATTGAGAGGACTAATTTCAGAGAAAGGTCGAGTTTAATGGCATTATTTAGAAGTTCTTTGGAGTTTTTTTTAGAATCCATATATGGTTCATAACACTACTCGAGCAAAACGGTTTACAATATGTTTTAAGACCATCTTTCATTGATTGTGGACACAATGTTTGTCAATGTAATAGACATTTCTCTAGTTAAACATGCAAATGAGCCTGCGATGAACCGTTGTGTCTGTACGGAATTGGGTATCTAAGGTATCCATAACAAACAAGAACGACCGCCGCTTTGCTGTTCAACTTAATGTTTAAAGGAGCCATGCAGGATTCGACAAGTCTCATCCTTACCCAGTTGTATGTTAGATATGTGGGATTACCTGGATGCTTCTAACTCTTTTAAAAAGAACCAGAAATGTCGACATCCTCTTGTAAAAAAGAGTGTATTGAATAGGAATATGATTAATGTCTTCAAGAAACCATATGATATGTGATCGTCATAGAGTATTTACACGTGCAGATAGCGTGAATTGGTCTCATTATGCACATCCAAACTAACGCCCTTTCTATACAAGGATTTTACTGTAGGCTGCAAAAAACTAGATAACGTAAGCGTAATAAAACATGTTATTATAAAACGAAGCGAATGTTTATCAAAAAATAACTGGCTTTCGACCGTATATGCATGTTTGTTCTTTATCGATTACATATGTTATGCATCATAAACATATAACACCAAACGTGTCTTAGCTATGTGCATCTTAATATTTTTTTATCGTAGTTAAATGATGTGGCCTTCTCTTAATAAAGTTCAGCCTTAAAATCTAATAAAATAGTATGCTTTAATAAAACTGGAATTTTATAATAAACATGTTTACCATAAGTCGATACCGAAACCGAGTCTGAAACCGAAACTGATACCGAAACCAATAGTAATGAGGTAAATGGTAAATGTTTATAATGTTTAATTAACTCAACCTTTTATCCATTATAGTTTTTGAAATTTAAGTCAACAAGATGAAGTATTACTTTAATTCAACAGTTTACATGAATCTTTCCCATATATATAGACAAAAATTACCTAATGCTTTACCCTTTCGAAGTAATTTTGAACGCTATGCTTCCGTTATCAAATTCGTGTTAGAATATAAATCAAGCCTGGTGCAATTCATATATAACATTGTTGATAGGTCCGAGTGACTGTTCGCATCAAAACAAAGACTGTTTAATTCCATAACAAGTTTCGGATATATTATATCGAAGGTTATTAAAGCTATATGAACAATATCTAAAATGTGATTTGCAATAATGCTTATATGTATTTTATATAATACATTCGCTTTTCAAAATAATATGACGACAAGAAGAAAACAATATACATTGGTTTTATTTGGATTTTAGGGAGAAAAATGTTTTATTTGATTTAGCACCACCAACAAGAAAAACAACAACATATATAACTGATGTTGTCATTTTCAATAGTTTCCAAATTCATTGGATGTAGAAAAGATTTTAAAAAAGGTTAAACCCATTTGTTCTTATAAACTGGCAAAACATATTTTAATAGTTTTGATTTGGTTTAATAAGATGTTACCTTACATTTGAACAAATGGATTAGATATTTTCATTTAAGCATAAAGCTATGCATGAAACTCGGCCAATTATTCATCAAGCTTGGAGATCAATGATACTATTGCATTCAGCTGAAGAATAAGAATCGATGTCGTTTGTTGATATGATTTAGATACCAATAGATATAGGAAGATGTTGTATTTAAGACCGTACTTTTTTAAGACCGTACTTTTATCTATCATGGTTTACTTTTATAAATTATGACTTGATTATGATCCATCAATTTTTCTTGTTTCTCTTTTTTTATTTAGATTCAACCGTTGGTGTTCCCGTTTGAATGGTTTTACACTTATCATTTTTTGTTCTTCCCTGTATAGCTTACTGTTCGATGTGAGCAGAAGCTCAGTGTTTAAGACCGTACTTTAATCTATCATGGTTTACTTTTATAAATTATGACTTGAATGAAGAATTGTCTCATTGGCACTCATACAACATCTTCCTATATCTATTGGTACCGTTTAAAAACACAGAAATCCGAACAAGAATTTTTTTTTTGTTAATTATGATGTTTTTGAAAAAACAAATGGTAAAAAGCAAAATTCTTGAATTTCGATGCAAAATAACATATTCTATTTTAAAGAAAACAAATCAATATTTCTTGGCACTAACGGTAATCCTTCGAACTGTATCATAATTATGCAATTTCGTTTTAATTTTAACAATTATAAATGGCATTAAGCGCAAATTTTGTGGAAACAGACTTCATTGAACAAGAAATTAATATAATTGAGAGAATAATAATTTACAGTTGGTATCGCTTAATGTAATCTTGAGATCTTTGATTAATATTGCATGATTTTTGAACGATATACCATATTAATGATTTAATTGATATTCTGTAGTATACACATTCTAGTTCAGTTGCTTTATAAATTTATTTGACAAAAAATATAATTTAACAAATCAAACGTATATATGTAGTTATAACCCACATTTCAACATCAAAGTACTCCGGTTGGTTATATATACTGAAAACTATTTACTGTTGACTTACGCATGATCTGACAGCATAGCTCCATGTGCAATACTAGTATTTTTTATTGTTTGCTGATATGAAAAATCATTCCTTTTATCGATGACCTAACATTAGAGGATATAACTGCTACTGCTTTTAAAATTAATTTCTGTTCTAATATACTTCACATATCTCTACCAAATTTGTTAACTTTGAAAGTAAACAAATTTGAGAGAACTACAGCCTGCTGTTTGGTTATTGATGTGTGTCTATTATTATATTTAAACGGATTCGGTTATTGTCTACCGATATCATTTGCTGATGGAACGCTGTAGAAGTATTTACTAAATCCTGACAATCAACATAACGCCATATTTTTTTAATCATTTGTTTCTTAAATTGAAAGAAAATAAATTGTATATTGCTCATAAAATTATTACACTCGTGAGTTTTAACATGTGTCCTCTTAAGAATTTGATACAATGTGTTACTATGATCTGACAGCTCACGCTTTGAGCTATAAACTGGCAAGGTAGTTCAATTCGGGATGCTTCTAAGCTTTCGCCGACACGATTTAGCATTCATATCACCTGAAATAAAGAATCATAATTCTTAATGAATTACAAAACATAATATTGCTGTTCCCTTAGAATATCACATAAAACTATAAAACTATGAACATGGCAGTGGCAATGTCAATGACTTAATGGAAAGAAAAAAAACGAGACAGAAAATCGTCCTGGAAGGTATTGTAACAAAACCATGTCCAACTCAACCATTCAACAAACTTATGACAAAATCACTTTACTAAACGCTTATCGATATGACAACGTTACTAGTTGTGGAGATGGATTAGTACCGGACCACGTCAGACTTAAAAACTGTGTCGGTTGGTCTCTTGTGAGAAGTTGTTTTATTGGCAAACATACAATTTATTGAGGTTTTTTTCTTTCTAAACAGTAAACGTAAAATTTTACAAAGACTAATAAAACACTGCAACTCGAAGTTGAGACGATAAGCAGCGTAAGTACCTGAAATCTATACTTCAAGACTAATATAATTTGTGATGATATATCAATAGGACCAAATCAGAAGTTTGGGTGGTAAATTGAAATAACATCATCAATATATTTTTATGTGAAATCAAATTATCTGGCTTCTCTGATATCCTTGTTTTTGACAAAATGTTTGCTCTGCGTAGAATTGTTGCTATCTGATTGACATACTATCAAAAATCGTCCTATGTTTCTATATTTTCTATATGTTATATAATTGTTTAAAACGTATTATTTTTTTCAAAATCGTTCCAGAATGAGAGTCAAACAATGATGTGTTTCCATTGGTAGAGGGGACAAATGATTGTTTCTCTTTTTTTGTTTAACCTTTTGCATTCGGCAGTCAAAAGATTAAAACTACATGTATGGGTTATAATTATCTTCAATATACCACTTTATTGATTTAAAATTCATATTTAGAATTCAATTGGTGGTCTTTGAACATGCGCGATTGATTATGACTTGAATGACTATAAATAACGTATTTTAGTGGTTATACAGGTAATAGAAAGAACGATAGAATATTTATACTTTTTGAGATGACCCCGAAATCATATATTGTATTTATCTTCCGTCCAGCACGAGCGCCAACATTAGTATCACCTTTCTTACACGTCCAATAATATGTCATCAATATGTCTGTTCATTTTGCATGTACTTCAACGTGTCATCAATGGTATGAATTTAAAAAAAAAACAATTGCCAACATGAATATATAAGTTAAATATTTAGATGAAACATGTTAAAAAATAAGTACTATTATTTATAGTTTTCATTTAATGAATGGCTATTATCTATTTTGAATTTATTGAACCATAAAACAAATTTTTGACTCTTCACATTGAATAATCCGCAAAGCGGATTATGTAAAATGTAAAGAGTCAAAAATTAGTTTTATGGTTCAATAAAATCAAAATAAATTATTCCCATTCATTATTAATAAATTTCTATCAAAAATAAGGCTCAAAGAACTTTTTATATTATTTATATTAACAATAATAACGTACACACATGTTGGCGTATGAATACACAACGTCAGAGTGGGCGTGTCGCCATCAAAATTGACAAAATTTAGAATAAAAGTAATAATTTTAACCAATCAGAAGACAGTAAAAACACCAAATTTATTTATTAATACAATTGTAATTAATTTAATAATATGGAAAGCCTATTGCCTCATAAATTGTATAGAAATATCTGTCTTTGTACTGATAATATATATATGTATACGTGTTGTATGGTAATCATGTTAATTACTTAAAAATACATCCATTAATTGACAGGGTTTTAATTGAAGTAAAAAATAACACGTTTGTCAATTTACATCACGTGAGATAGTAAATTAAACCGAATATTTGTTTCGAATTTTAACCTATCACCACTGAACAATTAATCTCTCTCTAATACATTTATAATAAGTCGGGAATTGGAAACACTTGCCGGTTGTTTGTACTTTTTAGCGAAGTATAATTTCTCACACTTCGGCATACAAAGACAGATAACAAAAATACTGAACTCCTTAGTCAATACAAAACGGAATTTTTTTTATACAATGTAACAATTGTAAGCTCAAACACATTAAACAAATGGAAAACAACTGTTATATTCATGACATGGTTAAAGGCATTTTTCTTATGTAGAAAAAATTGGACTAAACATGGTTTTATAATTAGTTTGATAATTCATGTGTATGACAGTCGCATACAATTCTATTACAATTACAATGTGTGAGCAAAACAAACAGACATACAAGATACAATGTCTTAAATTAGGACAAAGCAATCATTGTGAAACACTCTTGAGAACTATTAACACAAAAACAAAACTATTTCATCAAAGAAAATTCAAAATGGCAAAAATACACTGTAAACATTGTATAGACAAATGACATAGTAAAGCAAAAAAGACAGAAAAGATACCAATCAAAGACAATAGCACAAACACACAAAAGTGGGAAGTATATTTCTTGACACTGAATGACATTTGCGTCCTAAATATGAAAAAATTGGTAGGCTTTTCGAAATATCCTATGCAAAATAAAACCAACATACTTTTATTTTGGACGAGGAATGAGTAATATGACTTTTTCAATAATAAAGATTATGTATACTATTAGATAATGTAGACTGTAGTTTGGTTTTCTTATGATGTAGTGTGCAAATTACGGACCGAACACGTCATTCGTAACGATGTGTTTTTTGTTATCAAATGTTAAATTCGAAAGCTTAAACATATTAAACAAATGGAAACTGCTGTCATACTCCTGACACGGTTAAATGCATTTCCTTATGCAGAGAATGGTGGACTAAAATGATGTTATAGCAAGCTAAATCTTATATGTGTATGACAGTTGCGTGCAATTCCATTATACTGACAATATGAGAGAGAGAAAAACAGACATGCAAGGTAACATGTCTTAAATTATGATACAGCAGCAAAAATTGTGAGACAATCTTTAGTACTATAAAAACAAAAACAAAAAACCACAGTGTAGTACCATAATAGAAGAGCACCGATATTTTTGAACTTTTCAAAGTGTATTTTGATAATAAGCTAGTAGATCTTAAATCAGACTTGGTCCGTGAACATGGCGTAATTTCCAACATGTTAAAAGAAGAGGTTTCCGTTAAATTCAAGCACGAGGGCAACACAATGCAATACAAATTTAACGAGGAAACCATTACCGAGTTAAACAAGGTTTATCCGTTCCGAGACCAAGGTTTCGTGTATCATCATATAACTCATGGATAAGGTTAAAGGCAGAAACAAACTGATACGTAAAGCAGATACTTCAGCAGGTAGTTAAGCTACTGTCAGAGTGTATGAAGCAAATGTTTTCGCTTCAGATTCTGAAGATGAAAAGAAAATCCGCCAGGCGTAGTCCAGAGCCATGCGTTCGACTAAAGACAAATTCCGTCGCCCACATCCCTACAAGACAACTACTGGACCGGCTCCTATTGAAACTGCTCCTAATCCTTATTATTCCAATTAGTATCAGCGTTAGAACCCGCCGCCCTTTCGAGCTGGTATGGGGCGGCGTGAGCCGACCCAGCACGATATTCGCCATGCTTGTTAACAATTTGGCCACTGGAGGAAGAACTGTCCACTTTTCAAACGCAACCAGTTCAACTTCAGAAATACACAACAGACTAATAAACAACAAAAAGTTAGTTACTGATAAGTATTTATATTTATTTTTTTCTGATTTTGATAGTGATTATTGTTTAAATCATGAGATTTTGCTAACACAAGTAAGATTTTTGGACAATTTCAGATCTAACACGGGTATTTTCTCTGGTGTAAAGGGAAGGTTAACTAACAGTATTGCGTATAGGATCATACAGGTTGCTATATTGAAGACCTGTTGGTGACCTTGTGCTGTTTTTTTTCGATAGTCGGGTTTTGTCTCTTTGACACATCCCCCATTTCCATTCTCAATTTTATAAATAGTTTTATATCTTAATGATGGATTTGGTATGAATAACGAAAATAATAAATGTATCAAAGATGCTGAATTTGTGGCACACTAACTTTTGAGTGCGGGTTTTCTTCTTAACGAAAATAAATATCAGTGTTTACTCCGGAACAGATGTTAGAGTAGTTGGGAATCATTTCGAATTCATGTGATTTCACTGCATGCGTTCCTCAAAGGAGAATTGAAAATTACTACAATCTATTCATAATGTTTTCAGAGAAATTCCATTTATTTTTGCCAGAAATTTAGCCCAGGTAAAGGGTAGAATTATAAGTATGTCTCCTGCGATCGGAAATATTACTAGAATAATGACTAGATATTGCTATATGTCTATTGAAAGTAGAATGTCATGGAATAGTTACTTAGTTTTAGAAAGTAAAAGTTTTGTGATATCAGAATTAAAGTTCTGGCTTGATAACATTGCAAATGTAGATTTTAAAACATTAAATCAATATAGTCAGTCTCATGTAATGGTATATTCTGATCCTAGCAGCGTAGCTACCGGAGCATGTACAGTAGAGTTGGAAAGTAAAAATTTTCCCACAATTTCCATGGAAATGTTAGAGAGTTCGCTGTGGAGGGAACTGAAGGCCATATAATTGGCGTTGATGTATTATCAACATGTATTTGCTGGAAAATCCATTAATGGCTAACTGATAATCAAAATTGTGTCAGAATTGTTCAAGCTGGCAGCATGAAAGAAAAACTGCAAGATATAGCAATTTCCATTTTTTCTATTTGTTTACAAAAGGGAATCTAAATTAACATACACTGAATTCCGAGAGGTGAACATTGGAAAGCTGATTATATCAGTAAAATCATTGATAATGAAGACTGGGGTGTGTCAGAATTTTTCTATACTTTTATTAACGACCTTTGGGGTCCTTAAAAAGTCGATCGTTTTGCTTGTTCTCTTAACACAAAATTAGAAAGATTTAACTCTTTATTCAGGAATGTAAATACAAAAGCTGTGACTGTTGTACTCAGAATTGGTCTGGTGAACACAATTGGATTGTACCACCTATTTTTTTAGTATGGAGAGCTATAAAACATGTAATTAGTTGTAAAGCTAGAGGTACTTTAATTGTACCAAAATGGATATCTGCCACCTATTGGCCTTTCATTTTTTATAAAAATATCAATTACAGAGATTACATATATGATGTTATTGAATTTAAAAATACACGTGGTATTTTTGTCAGTGGTTCTAATAGAAAATCGGTTTTGGCACTGAGCCTTTTATTGCTCCAGTATTGGCAGTAAAATTAGATGCGACAAGGATAACAAGGCCCTAGTGCACTAATGTGTATTGTAGCTGGTGAGGTTAAAGTGGCGAGGCCCTAGTACACGAATGTGTATTGTAGCTGGCGAGGTTAAAGTAACGAGGCCATAGTACACGAATGTGTATTGTAGCTGGCGAGGTTAAAGTAACGAGGCCCCAGTACACGAATGTGTATTGTAGCAGGAACGGTTGTTGTTGATAAGGCCCTAGTGTGTATATGCATTGTAGACAGCATGGTTGTATTCAACAGGGCACTAATTTATATAGCGTTGTAGCTTGCATGGTCAAAAATAAGTATTTGACACGGTCCTGTTATTTTTACAGTGGAATGGTTCACTTGTATATAAGTTTTAATGCTTTGACATTTTATAAGGATCTCTAAAAACACCGCAAAGGACCTCCTATGTACACAAAGGAGCACAAAGGACTCCAAAGAAGTTTGATATTAGCACACAGGGCCTGAAATTTCCTTTAAAGCATATAAATATTGTTATTCCTGAAGAAAAAAAAAATACAATTTCACTAAAAATTGAGATTTTTATAATGTACGATTTGGTGCTATCTCCGGTATCGGCCCGGACACACTTTATATCCGGGCTCTGTTATAGCTTATGTAGTTGAATTTTTAAAAAGTTATCATATATAAAAATGAAAAAAAAATATATTATTCTTACTATTTTGTTGTATTTTTTTTTTTTTAGATAAGAGACTTTATCAAAACTACGAAAATTATGTAAGGATACCAATGTTTGCTATTTATTCATTTTTTGTCTCGTCAGTATTTCATCATCAGCATGCTTTTTTATGTATAGTAATATGTATTGCTATGCCGAAAACGTTTCTAAAGGCATAAAGGGAGCGGTATGGCAATAATTACTAAGATAGGTATTAAAATGAAATCATCGTATTTCATAAATTCAATATAGTACACTTTGTTTTATCAAACTTAATTCTGCATAAAAACAAAGTATGTACCGGAATTTTTCTTACATGACAATTTTAAAATTGCTTTAACGAAAACGGTTCTAAACCACAAGGGAACAGTATAGGATTTATTCTAAAGGTAGGAAATTGGTTTGAATATTTGAACGGTTTTTAAGAAATTTCAATGCACACTTTGTTTTATCAAATCATATTCCGCACAACGTATGCATCGATTTTTAACTGCTGAATTATATATTTAGATTATAAATAAGAAAATAAGAAAAAAAATAATTTCAATAGAAATGCTGATGAAAATGAAATATGTAATGGGAAATAAAATGCTCGGATAGTAAAAATAAAACAAACTTGAAAGAAAATATACCTGAAAGATAGAATTGACATTTGACTTTTCTACTCTTTACACAAGTATTCCACATTCCAAACTAAAAGACAAATTGAAAGAGTTGGTATTACTTTGCTTCATAAAAAAGAATGGCTAACGTAGATACAAGTTTCTTGTCTTAGGGAGGGATAAATCATACTTTGTAAAGAATCACTCTGATTCAAACAAAAAATTCTCTGAAACCGATATTATCAAGATGCTTGATTTCTTGATTGACAACATATTTGTATCGTTCGGAGGACGTGTTTTTCAACAGACTGTCGGCATCCCAATGGGAACAAACTGTGCCCCTCTACTTGCCGACTTGTTTCTTTATTATTATGAGGCTGACTTCATGCAGGAACTTCTTAGGAAGAAAGATAAGAAGTTAGCAATATCCTTCAACTCTACTTTCCGCTGTATAGATGACATTCTTTCACTAAACAATTCAAAATTTGGTGACTATGTGGAACGCATCTATCCCATCGAATTGGAGATAAAGGATACTACATATACAGTTAAGTCGGCTTCATATCTTGACTTACATCTAGAAATTGACAATGAGGGTCGGTTGAAAACAAAACTTTACGACAAAAGAGATGATTTCAGCTTTCCAATTGTGAACTTTCCATTTCTAATTAGTAACAACATTCCAGCAGCACCTGCATACGGGGTATATATCTCCCAATTGATACGATATTCCCGTGCTTGCATTTCCTATCATGATTTTCTTGATAGAGGGTCACTGCTCACAAGGAAGCTATTAAAACAAGAGTTCCAAATGGTGAAGTTGAAATCATCCCTTCGTAAATTTTACGGACGCCATCACGAGTTGGTTAACGGTTATAGAATAACCGTTTTACAAATGATATCGGATATGTTCCTTACGTCGTAACTACAATCTCCTTCCCTTTCATGAATGTGACCTACCGAATTAGACTATTTACCGGATTTGTAATCACATAAGCAACACGAGGGGTGCCACATGTGGAGCAGGATCTGCTTACCCTTCCGGAGCACCTGAGATCACCCCTAGTTTTTGGTGGGGTTCGTGTTGTTTATTCTTTAGTTTTCTATGTTGTGTCATGTGTACTAGTGTGTTTCTGTTTGTCTTTTTCATTTTTAGCCATGGCATTGTCAGTTTGTTTTAGATTTATGAGTTTGACTGTCTCTTTGTTATCTTTCGTCCCTCTTTTAGTTGAATTGAGATGGAATCATGTTGAATTTGTATACTTTTGATAGTTCAAGAAAGAGCTCTCTGATTTTCTATTTTATTTCTTGTAAAATTTTGAGCAAAATAGTTTATATTTCTCCTTTTTTTAACTTCAATACACGATGTCTTTGATCGCCGAGATCTATCTTTAGAGAACTTGTATTTATTATTGTGCATATGTCTGAAGTTTTTGTTTTTTTAATATATTAATTAAATACATATTATAATTAATAATTTTCTAAATGTCATTGTTTTAAAAGACTGTCTTTTATAAACGCTAATAATTAATTGTACAGAATTTATAACGGTTTGTTCATCCCAAGTGCAATCAAGTCCTCATTAAACAATACTTATTAATTGTCGAGTTGAAATTTTGACAAACATTGTTTACTTTATTTTCTTCCATTTTAATGTCCAGTCTGTATTTCTATGTTTATGTTTTCTCAATATTTTCAATACATAAATGTATAACTTAGTCAAAATTAAATCTATAGAGAAGGGCCGTAATCTTACGCATATCCGTACCGATTACAGACAGAGTTTCGTAAATCTTCAACTTAAATACCAATTAAACTCAAGTATTTTAATAAAAAAATTATTTAGTCAGAATCACTTTTACCCCATTCTAAATACAATTTCAGGTCCTTTGTGCACTTTTCAAACTTCTTTGGGGTCCTTAGTGCTCCTTTGTGCTCCATTGTGCACAAAGAAGATCCTTTGCGGTGTTTTTAGAGACCGATTTTATAATGTTTGTTTCACGATTGTACATTTTTCAAATATTTTTCGAGTTGGTAGATGGAAACAGAATTCAGATGTTTCGGATGATCTTTCTACATTGAAAGCTAGATTACCAGAGTACTGCTTGAGCTCACGTTCTATAAACACCCGTAAAAAGTACCAGTATGCCTTCAATGGTTTGTGTAAGTGGACCAAAATACATATTATTACTCCATTACCTTCATCTGATTATACAGTTTCTCTATTTTTGATTCACATTTTACAGACTGCAAAATCGGCTAGCAAGATAAATGAAGTAATATACGCCATTAGCTGGGTACATAAACTGGCTGGCTTTAATAATCCGTGTACATCTGAATTAGTTACGTTTGTTAACAAAGAAGCACAGAGAAAATTGGAACAATTTATCACTAAGAAAGATCATATTACACCAGACATTTTGCGAAAGATTGTTCATACTCATTTTCATCTAAATAGTAATCTTAAAGACTTAATAACTATTTGTATGTGTTTATTACGCTTTTCAGGTTTTTTAAGGTTTTCAGAACTAGTTGATTTGAGAGGTATCGATAAAACGATTTATTATACACACGCAAATTTATTTTAACGAAGAGTAAAACTGATATTTACAGAGAAGGGAGGGATGTGGTTATTTATAGCGGCTGTTGTGGAGGACAGATTGTTAAAGAGCATGGTCGATGGAAAAGTGACACAGCAACAGACGGTTATGTTAAAGAGTCTTTGAAGGATAGACTTTCTGTGACAAATAAAATTGGAATTTAATTATGTATTTTTTCTGGGTTTTTTCTTTACCCTTTCTTTATTTTTTAAAGCTTTGCTGCACACTGTCAGGCGAGCAGATCCCATACAAAAGTGTTGAGTATATTTTGTAAATAATTTATGTTCGCTTGAAGTTATGAATTATAACATAAATATATTTATTAAAGTTATGCACAGCGATATGTAAACATTACCACGTGTATTTGTTTATAAATTTACATGTGCTTGAAAATATATAATAGGTTTAATGTGTTTCATTGGTCGAGTTAAACTGACCATAATATTTGAATGAGGTCATTTCAAATATTTCGTGCTATACTTTTGGCGGTTTTGTGAATTAAAGATATTGTCATTCGAGGTTCGTTTTTGGTGCAGTAAAGTTTTTTCACCCTCCCGCCCGACTAATTGTATTTTCTTGTGTAATTTTTTTTTATTTATGAGAATAATAATGTGTGTAAGAATATGTATTTGTGTATATAATGAAAATTGTTTTTATTTTTGTAGATTAGTTTACCTGCAACGGCCTAGGCAGACAGTAGCTTTAATAAAATTAAAGGTTTGCTGCACACTTTCAGTCACGCTGATACTAGAGGGACAGTCAAACTTATAAATCGAAAATAAACTGACATGCCATGGCTAAAATTAAAAAAAGACAAACAGACAAACAATAGTACAAATGACACAACATGGAAAACTACAGAATAAGCAACAAGAACCCCACCAAAAACTGGGGGTGATCTTAGGTGCTCCGGAAAGCTAAGCAGATCCTGCTCCACATACATGTGTCATGAATTCGTATTATTCATTATCGATCTTAGAGTAAGGGTACGTTTTCACTATGAATCAGCTCGAGCTTATTCAGGCAAGATACTACCCTATGGCGGTATTTTGAAGTACAAACCAAAACCAGTTACACCGATACTTGTCAGAGTACTTATGCAATTTCAATGAATTGTTAATGTCGCCTTTAATTTTTCCGTATATCTTGTTCATCCGTTTTATCCGGTACGCTTCCGTTTGGTGTCCGTTTTATGAGGTACTCGTCCGTTGAATGTACGAACGACATTTGTTCTGTGCGGTACGTTTCCATTTCTTGTACGTTGCATATCCGGTGTATGTCCGTTATGCATTGTTACTCGTCCGTTTTATTTGGTCAGTACATCAACGGACTTGCAACAGATAACAATTTTGTCAACAGACAACTTTTATTTTCATCTATTGAGAGTCCGTCTGTGCTTTCTGGTAAGGTGTGACCGAGGCTTTACTATCGGAGTTTGCTATTTCCCAACGAATTGACTCAATCACTTTCTTGTGGCCAATACTCTATACAAATTTACCAAAACAGTTAATTCCTTCCATACATTTAAAATCGTATGCACCTTGCTGATATAGTATTGTAGAATTTAGCTAATTTACCACAACGGAAAGAAACATAGTCAAGAGTTAAATGCATGAACTATCAATCTGCAATACTGCAATGTACGTATACGCCATGTTATACTTATTAACCTATATGCGCCTGTCCAAAGTTAGGAGCCTGTAATATATTGTTTGTAATTGTGTAGCTGTATACTATATATGTTTTTCGATCATTTCTTTGTACATAAATTAGGTTGTGAGTTTTTTGTTTCAATTGTTTAACATTTTTTAATTTGGGGGCCCTTTATAGCTGTTTATGCAATTTGAGTGATCTACTCCATGTAATTATTAGCCTACGGTAAGGGGAAGTATTTGTCACCTGCAAACAAATTTAACTCGGCAGATTAAGTATGTTCTTACCCCAAGGCAGGAGCCTGTAATTAACTAGTTGTTGTTTGTTCCTGTCTATTATATCTTTTTTCCATTCATTATTTTGTACGTTAATTAAGCCATTATTTTTCTCATTAAATTATGTTACCTCTTTCCTTTCAGCACCTTTTATAGCTATTCTCATTGTTGAAGGCCGTACTGTGACCTATCGTTGTTATCATACATATCAGCTGGTCTCTGGTGGAGACTTGACTCGTTGGCTATGTACCACATCTTCTTTGATGAAATGAAGGTTCTCATATACTGCATCAAATTTAATTCATATTGCATATTATGTTCTTACATACAACGTATAGAAAAAGTATATGTACTATTTCACAATTTGTTACCAATTGTGTGCTAATCTCACTAAATGGTCAATTACGAATTAACTATTATTATATAATATTCAAATCACCCGCTAGAAAGATTACTATTATATTCGGGTTTTTTTCAAGTATGAGATAGGCCTACATACTGTTTGGTACCTTTTTGTAATTACAGTTTTGGCATGTTACACAAATTCTGTCTCAATAATTCACTGATGTCACAAAATGATTTTGTTGATTAATCTGTTTAGTAGGCTCTCATTTTTTACATTGTCACAAAAGTTAATTGCTGGTGAAATCTACATTTTCTTGCAAACTAAGGTAAACTAGATTTTAGCGGAAAGTATGGAACAATTTTGTATCAAGAATTTTTCGAAAGACCTTTGATTTTATTTTGATTATTCTTCTGCAACTGTTTTTTATTACGCTGTTTTGTTGTATCGCAAGCTGTCTCTTACATACTTGGTATATTATATTGGAAATTCAATACTTTTATTTCGACTGACACTACACAATCAGTTTTACAAATTGCGCTATACATTCCAAGAATGTTGGAAATACTTTTAATCGAAGGACTGGGACATTCTAAGATGTATGTCCCAATATATATCCAACATGAGTAAGAAGAAAATTGTTACTTGTAAACCGTAAACACTAAGAAATAGAGACATGGTATATTGATTGTATATCCGTAGTACATACTGTTTTGTTGTTATCGCCTCTCCTCAGAAATAACTGTATTTTTCTGGAAAACGTATTTCCATGGATACATAATTGTGTAAGTCCAAAAAGTTATGTCGTCTTCACAGCCTTTTTTAAAATAGATTTCAAGACAGTCATACTGATGATAATAACTTGGACTTAGTCTAGTATTGTGAAAAATAATGGTGGACTTTATGTGACGTTCATCCAATAATGTGACGAGCAGTTTCTGCTGTTCTGTTCTGTCGTTAATTCGTGTAAGTTTTTATTCTGCGGTTATCACGTTCTAATGAACTATTTAATATGTTTTTGTAAAATATTGCCAAAAAAGGTTTGGCTAGCCACAAAAGCAGGTTCAACCCACAACTTTATCTCAAAATTTTATGTAACAAGACAGGAATATGGCTGTTGTAATCAAATAGTCCGTTTTAAAGCATGACCGTTTTTGTTGCACTCTTGTATTTCTGTTCTTCCGTTGTTTTCCTCGATTTTTGTTGTAATCCGGTTTTGTTTTCTCTTAGTCGATTTATGAAGATTGAACAGCGATAAAGTACTGTTGACTTTTATTTGATGATAAAATTGTTAATTGTGACATATCTGTACGACGAAAATAACGAAGTCCAATTTGTTAGCCGGCATGATGTTAAAACAACGGTTCAAATTCACCTTTATATAAAACTAATATAGAATAATGGTGTTTATGTAATCACACAATTCCAAGCCCTTTTGTTTTCAACATACTTAATACTACCATTAATTAATAAGTTCCAGGTCGAATCTGATATATATATACATGTCGTGTACAAGTTGGGATTTTGTACAGGTTATCACATGTACAAAAATAATGGGATACCTGAGTAGAAAGAAGGTTCTTTTTTTTTGGCAAATGTAACTTTTGTGTTAGCCGTATTTGGCACGACATTTTGGAATTTTGGATTCTCAATGCTCTTCAACTTTGTACTTGTTTGGCTTTATACATATTATGATATGAGCGTCAATGATGAGTCTTATGTAGACAATATTGCAACTTGTACACGACATATATATACCGTTACCAATAGTAAATGTCACATGTAGTTTCTGATTGTAGTAAGAAAAAATAGAACGGGTTCAAACAAAAACATTAAATTTTCAAAACAGAGGAAACGGGTTCAAACAAAAACATTAAATTTTCGAAACAGAGAAAACTCTTATGCCCGCGTCACACTGTCCCGATTTTTACGCCGATGGCAACACGATAATGGAAATTTTCAAAATCGGGACTGATCGTATCCAGATCGGGCTATTCGTAGTACCATCTTTAACCATCGTAGAACCATCGGCCACTTTTTCTAGCCTTCGGTAACAACTTCGGGAAGGGTTCTAAATTTTTTAACATGTTAAAAAATCCCCGACGGTGCGTCCGATGTTGAGGGTTCGTATTGAGTTCGTATCACCATCCTCACCATCGTAATGTCACCGGAAATGCATCTTTGCACATCGTATTGCATTCGTGTTTCCATCGTTTCCATCGGGCAGTTTTGACATTACGATGTCTACACGAATTAATCACGAAGATACCCGAAGGTCTTACGATGGCAACACTACTTCGTGAAGACCTCGTAATCCCGTCGTGTTGCCATCGAATAAAAGTACGAAGGCGACATGATGGAACTACGACGGAAATAAATCCAGCTAAATGTAAAGTTAATTTTCGCTCTAAAATACATTAAAAATGCCATGCGCGATATGCACTGGTCAGTCTAATACGACAGTTAAGAAAGACGTTCACAAAACATGGAGCTCATATTATATAATTCTATGAGAACAAGAAAGGCGACAGCGTTGTTTCTATTAATTCAAATGGAACAAGAAGAGCAGCTATTACAGGCTCAGGATTTACTTTTACAAGTAAAATTTTATTTTTTGTCAATTTTTCATTTCAAGTAACATAATGAAAATCAGAAACGCATCTCGTACACCAACACTGCAGGTACATGTATATATAGGGAAACCAACTTTTTCTTCATTATTCTGAATTTTTATGTATCGTCTGAGTTGTTGTCACACGAATTTACTCCATAACCATTTTGTTTTCTATATGTCATATTTTGCCGCATTTGTTGCCCCACATCCTTCCCTTTGTCTATATTATTATGATTTTCTCCTGGAAAGAGCTCTTTTTTAATAAAAGGGATCAACGAACCCATTACCTTACCTTTAAGATAGATCAGTAAACATTGGCATAACTATGGGTGATTATACAGACTAGTGCACACAATTTTACGGTTCATACAAGGCAATGCCGAGCGTGGCATCCCCTCGTATGTAACATATTGGGGACAAATATGGACACTATATTTGTACAATGTATATGACACATGCAGATAATGGTAAATTGAATATGCATATTTGATACATAAACTATTTTTTTAGAAATCAGCCAAAACATTCAGTAACTGGAAATACCTTTAATATTGTCTTTAGAACCAGCAGGTAAAAAAATGAGCAACCAATTTCCTGTGTATTATGCTAATTCAAGGAGAAAAAACAAGTCCATCTGCATGACCTTGACCTTTGGCCTTGAACGTAAAAAATGTCAGATCACTACAAGGAGGAACAATATACCAAATGTGGTTAAAATCTTTTGAAGCATATTGGTTTTAGAGTGTCCACAAGGGTGATATTGCCTTGTATTACAACTGCCACTGTGACCTTGACCTTTGAACTTTAAAGTCAATAGCGCTTAAGATATTCTTAACGAGTAACACCATACCAAGTTTTGAGAATTTTGGTTCTAGAGTGTCCATAACAATTTTATCTACACACAACTTACATGTAGTAGGCGAGGGGATAATAAACTAAGTTTTATAAGAATTAGACAAAAAGATCGATTTCCCGCCATGCATGGCAGACTTGTACAGAAACGATATGTTGTTGAAATTCTGTTCGTATCTTAGACATCGTATGGCCATCGCGCCATCATCGTAATCCATCGTGTAGCCTTCGTAATCCTTCGTGTAGCCTTCGTGATCCATCGTGTAGGCTTCGGCTGAGATATGAAGCTTAAATACCCGTCTTCGGTTAACCTTCGTATGTCCATCCTTTGCTATCGTATATAATTTCGGCACCATCGTATAGACTTCGTTATTCATCGTACTTGCTTCGGTCACTTTTTGGTATTTTAACGAGATCGGGAATAACTTCGTACGAACTTACAATTTTCGCATTCGGGTGTCCATCGTATATAAAAATCGGGACAGTGTGACGCGGGCATTATAATCAGCATAACTTTATCAGGTGAAAATACGAGTACTAACAATCCAGACTAAAAATAAGGCGTCGGTACTTTAGTTCAGTCACGGACCTACTATGTCGCTGGTGTGTTCTAGTGAGTACTATGAAAATTGACGCTAAATGTAAATGTTCCCCTGAAACTTTAGAATAAACTGGATGATGCAATGACAAATAAACTATACCTAGAATAGAAAAAAAAATAGTAAAATAGTATATTGTGAAAGGATGTAAAATTTAAGATTAGATGAAAGACGATGATGCCATATCTATATGTATATACAAATGACTTAAGAGTTTAAAGGTCCCTTCAAAATCTTTGGACTCATTATCTACAAAATTTTTGTATAATTGTAAAACCAAATTGTGTGTTCAAAGTTGTATTTTAAATTAAAAATATGATATATCTAGGTAGATGTGTCCGAAAAAGCGATATAAGGTATTATTAGTTTCATAGTGTGATATGTGACCTAATACATGTAAGGTATATATGGGGTCAGTAAATTCCATATGGGGTCACTAGCACACCAGGTAACGAATTTATCTTACCGACTATCGTAACGTGTGAAATTTAGACAAGTGACCTACAACAAAATCAGCAAGTCTTCCATTCCGTTAGCATCAATAAACTACCTCTATTGATCCCACAAAAACAGATGCCAACAATAACAATTACAACTCGTTAGGTTTTAAACATGTTAAAGTGTTTTATGAATTTATTTTAATCTTCATCATAAATTTCTTCGTCTGTTAAAACCTTTTTTGATTTTATTCAGTACCGTTTTGCTTTTATAAAGGGACGTAACACCACTACTAACCGTGTATAAAATAAGCACCGCTTCCTTACTTACCTTATATGGAATATACACGGTCTTCACGCGGACGCTTTGAACCAATCATATTCCTAAAAATGTAAAGGAGGTAAGATAAATAAATATATTGTGTGTACGATAAGATTTTTAATACATGTGTCATAAAATGGGGGCATTTTGTGAGCTATTTTATCAATTGATAACCAGAAAATCTTAACAACCAATTGGTTAAAATGTAAAACATAATCACTCATCGATCATTGCCAATATATTATGTAAATGCGTTCAACGAATAAAGCATTAAGAAATAACTTAATTTACGCTAAATCTCCTTACTCCTATGTTCATTTTTATTTAGTATCTCCTTTGTAGGTTATTGATAAACATGTTCAAACTATATCTCTAGAAGGCTATGTTCCTATTTCCAAAACATGATGTAAATGTACCCCAACTGTAGCCCATGCTCAATTTCTGGAGTAATCATTAAGATTAAGATTGTCTAATGATCACGATTTTCAAAGAAATTATTACTTACATCTTGCAACCACAGACAACGTGAGCAAGGCCGTTTTATTTTTTGTTTTAACTTTTGCATTGCGTCTGAATTTGCATGCCAGGTGTGAGCCAATTTAGCATCTTACTATCACTTAGCATGTAAAAAGACATTATCAAGGTTTTTGTTGATATATTTATACAGATTGATTTTTTATAAAACATTTCTTATTTTTAATGTTATTCAATAAAAATGTCGAAAATATTTTATAAACATATATATATGATCTTATCTTTATAAAATATTCATATATCAATAACACACCAATCGTTATCGGCCACTTAAATTTAGACAAATATAGAACAAGTGTGTCAATGTGAGTGATTTAAAAAAAATGTCACGTTTAACTTAGTTGTTTGTTGATTTAACTATTTCTTTGGATGAGTATTTGATATTGGTACATTGGAATAGTATTTGACATAATTCTTTGATGGAATGTGGTAAGTTATAATTACATAAAAATACAGTCATATTACACCCATCGTATTTATTTCAAATCTTGTAAATCTTTTACAAAGCAAGCAAGATGTTCTTGCTTAATTAAAAATATGAATAGCGTCTTGACACTAGAATGAAGGATATTGCAGGAATTGATTACAAGATCGTTTGGGAACACTATCCAGCATGCAATCTTTGACAGGTATGAGACGTTTATATTTATGGAAATTTTTTGGTTGAATGAATTACTGAGTATACAAGTTTGTTTGTATGATCGTGCGCTCACCTCCTTTCTATTACTTTGAACAACAAAATCGTTATTTCGGGGTTTTTTTCTTTGACAGTCCCGTTTGCTTGCCTTGTTTACCTGCAATCTTCTCTATGATTTTTCATTAAATAAGATAATTTATTTGATTCATATAAACAACAACAATAGTAATAAAGTTTTGAAGGTGTCTTAAGTTCAGCACCGTTTTTTCTTAAAATATATGTCTACAAAAATACGGGACCCCTATCAATATTATAAGAATGAGCTTAAGGCAAAACGTCATACGTTATATGGAGGTGTGGCCATGTGTATTGTCCTCTATTCTACTATCAAACTAGTATGTGTAGTTACTCATTTCAACATGGTTTCTCATGATTTAACTTTTGATCATTTATTTTTGTTGATATGTGATAACCTTGTGTAACCCTCCAAAACTTCACCAAACACGAAACTTAAAAAATCGTAAATGCCTGCTTTCATTTATTTTGTCTTTGTTAATACACTTGTTCTAACCCACACTCAACTGACGAATATAATTAATCATAATTTTATTAAAAGTGTCACTCACACTTTAAAAATCGATAACGCTGTGTACTATTTCATTTAAAACACTATACAATGTCTGTTTACGACATGGAATTCCCCCTTTTCTATGACAGTGACGAGGAGTGTTTAACCTGTATTTACAAGCGTCAATTTACATTTCAAAGTCGTTATTTAGTCCGCATATCAAGGTCATGTTTAGGTTTGTTTATCATTTACAACATTGTCAAATAAAAGTGTTGTATTTATATATCGAAACTCGTTTACGCTTGAACAACTCCTTTGTTGAATATATTTCAGAGTGAGAATAAAAAACGTATTAGTCATGTTCTCTTGGACTTCCTTAAATTAAGTTTATTTTTTTCAAGACTAAAAGGTATCAATTGAAAAAATTATGATGAGCTAGACTTACGTTCTAATTACAATATAACCTTTTTTCGGCCATAACTTGGTTATGGATTAATGCTTTTCAATAAGGTGAACTATTAATCATTAAAACTTATTTTCAGCGCCTGTTAAAAGTATGTGTGATGTATACATAATGTTTTCATATCGTTCATACACGCAGCAAAGTGATATTTTTCCATTAATACATTTGAATTTGGGTTCATGTTTTTACAGAATATAAGAAGTGAGTAAAACTTCGATTGGTCTGTTTATCCAAGCTATATATCTATTTTGAAACAACAGTCATAAAACAACGTTGAAGTCTCTTAGTACTGAGAAATTACAATATGTGTTAATAAGATAACTGAATATTGTTCAACTGTATAACCTACTTATACATCAGATGTTTTAAACAGAAACATTTTAAACATCGAAATAAAGACGCAATTGTTTTTGATCTAAAATTAAACGGCGAATAAATTCTCACATGTTATTTTTTCGACATTATTTGTTAGTAGATGTGTATCATTTCAAAGTTTCACACGCTGTTTTTAAATTTAAACATGTAATCACATCATAATCTGATTGATTCTAATTAGATCTATGTATGTTGGTGTGTGTTTTTGTTGCAATTCAGTGTTTCTTTTTATCTTTATTTTCCTCTTATAGTTGATATGTTTCCATCGGTTTTATTTTGTAACCCGGATTTGTTTTTTTCTTTATTGATGGATGACTTTTGAACAGTAGTATACTACTGTTGACTTTATTTATATGTTGGTTTAATTTCCGAGGAGTAAGAGCATAAACACAGCACAATTGTTTTTGTTGTTATAAAAAAAAACATTTTGAAATGCATGTAGGATATTTTACATTTTTCATCATTTGGTATTGACAAATCGGATGTTGATAGACAATGTTTGGAAATTATCGTATATTTCGTACAAATGGAACCAAGTATGTTTTGTTACTTGTATAAAGTTCAAAATGTGTTTCTTGCTTAGTTATTGAACCTTTTGTCATCTCTCGTTTTTTGGAACGTGTTTAAGAGTACGATAGGGTGCATTCAATCCCTCTCTATTTTCTACCGTGTTCCAACTTTGATTAGCATATTTCATTTGAAAGATGATATTTTCAAAATAATAAATTCTTAGAATTAACTGTCACGTGATAGGAAAACTTCTGAAATTGGTAAAAAATGACCTGAGTTTGCTCTAGTTTCGCCAACCTGTTACAGGTAAGTAAGACAATTAATTTTATTTTCTGTTTAACTTTTCGTTATCGCTTAGTTTCCTTGCTTATAAAAGTGTTGGCGGCTTTAAATTATTTTAAATTGTGTCTTCATAATATAATGCTACACTGAACTTGCGAGGTCTCTTGTGTTTTTCTTTAGTAGGAGCAACTTATGCTTTCTTAATTTTGTGTTCGTCTGTCGTAAGATTGTCTTCTTGTGTTTTGCTGACTTTTGTATCCTCGTGTTTTATTTTATTATTGATGTTGTACATGTTGTAATAAATATATTTTAAGGTTTCTTGTTTAACTTGTGTTAAAGGTATTATTTGTTTAATCATGTTTATGTTGACTGCGACTTTAAACAGCAACTTTAAAAAAGTTATCTGGTGTTCTAGTGGTTATTGCGAATATTATGTTTGTTATGTTGATTTTTAAAGAGCGACTGTGTTCAATAATAAACAGAATGTACGACATTGATGTATAGAGGTCGGGAACCATTTTACTCAGATACAATAATTAGAAAATATTTTACAGTTGATTTTCAATTATGCCGAGCAAGAAGCATGCTTCATCTACATTTTTTAAAGTCGCTCTGATATGTGAGAAATCTGCAAAACAAGTAATAAGAGTGAGTCAACTTTCGACAAAACTTATGAAGCACAACATGTCAAATCGATCACGGATTCGTTCTGTGACATAATGTTGCTGTTTTCACTTGCACAAAAGTAAAAAAAAATAAAAACATTTTGACCGATTTCACACCACACTTTTTTTAGATATATTTAGAAGGCAAGCAACTTATTAACCATGCACACACATTTGAAAATCACAGATGCGATTGCTATTGCAGGAAATATTTCCTTGAAAATATTATTATATTAAGCTTTTCTGTATATTTAAAATTAAAGAAGCATTATAAAGGCAATGGTTAAAAATGACTGACAAATCATTTACAGGTAAAGTGATCTACTAGCCTGGTTCAATACATTTTGTTATTTGAAAGGTTTGAGCAAAGTTAGATCTATGAAGGTCAATATGAACTGTTAAGACGAGAATCGCTTGTTCAGTTTTCTCACAAAACAGTTAATTGTTAGGGGTTGCCCATTTTTCTGTGAAAAGACATTTTGATTTTGTTTTCATTAACGTGGTAAAATTTCAAATTGATTTTGTTCTGATTATTTTTTGTTCGACTAATTTATTTCCTTACACTGTATTGTTGTTTTAAAATATGTCGCTCATATATTTGGTATCATTCCTGCAGATCCGTTCCAAAAGTATGGGCTAAGTGATAAAAGCACAACATGTTATATAGTTGTAATGCTTTCTGTTTCAAACAATATTAGTTATGGACATAACTTTAAATACCTATATGAAAGCTTTTTGAAAGATGATCGTCATAGAATATCATATTCAACAATACAATTGAGAATGAGAATGTTGAATGTACCAAAGAAACGACATCGCGACTAAAGAGCAGAAAACAGCCGAAGGCTACCAATTGATCGTCAACCAAACAAGACAATCCCGCACTCAGAGGCGTGCTTACAGCTAGTCCCTAAACAGGATGCGTACTACTTCAGTGATAATGGACGTCATACTAAACTCGAAAATATATAAATTAAAAAAAATTAAAAATCATACAAGACGTACAAAGAACAGATACTCCGGACTTTGGACAGGCTCATAATGAGGCCAGACTAAATGATATATCAATTCACCCCTATACATCTAGTAATATAGAAAAGGAAAAACAAACAAACATCAATACGAACAGTAAAATTCAGTTTTACAGAAGTCCGAGTCCGATGTCAGAATAGGTAACATACGAAACATAACAAAATGGAAATTGTACATAAATAAAGAAATGACTACTTGCAGCTACTGACGTACGAGTTCCAGACCTTAAATAAATCGATCGAAAGATTATGTCTTCATCATATAAATATCAAGCACAATCAATCCCGTTAAAGTATTAATATCATAACATAACCCGTATTATGCCAACAACTGGTTTTAAAATAAATTTGTGTATTTCATTATATAAGGTTAACTTCAAAGTTTAATTAAGGTGCTTATCAAAATTTGAAAAAAGAGAGTTAAAAATGCATGAACTTGTCATATAAAATAAAAGTGGTCAGATACACATACAATAAAAACAACCAATGTTTGCAACCCAAATAATAGAAATTCCCAAATGTCATTCCATTACGTTCTGCATTGAAGGTAGCACAATACAAAGGTTTTAAACCTCCCATGCATTCATTTCTTACTGTTGCTTGTATTTTATGCGTTTTCTTACAACTGGATTCAAATGTTTAAAAAATGTTTAAGACAATATTTTAATATTGTTAATATATTTTCTCAAAACTCAATGTTTAATTGTTCTTCACATTAAAAAGAGTATAGAATATGATATAGATAATGCATTTTTTAAGGTTTTTCTTGTTGTAGAATACACCGAGGGGTGTCAGGATTTATCAACTGAAAGACCGACCGTTGAGCAATTCTGACACCCCGAGGTGTGTTCTACGACAAGAACAGCCTTAAATATGCATTATCTGACTTATATACCATCACACAAATATCATTCTTATAAAGATTTGAAAAATTTAATATCCTATTTTTCCGACCACACTAAAGTGGGATATTCTTTTCTAATGCGTTCATGTTTTTAATACGCCCTATGGCTCATTTAGAATGTGAAATAAAACTCCCTTATTGATCTAGATATACACCTTTTAAAATTATTATCCATACACAACAAAAATATTACTATAACTGCATGGAGAAAGACACAAAACAATTGTTACTATCCGATCACGATGTACGACAAATACAAGACACATTGTAAGTAATTTATTGTACCAACTTAGTTTATGGAAAAGGGGGAGGGGTATGTTTTTTCTATTTGTAATGACATTTCTATCGCGAAAAAGTGGTTATTTTTTTCAGCAATTTAA
This sequence comes from Mytilus galloprovincialis, assembly GCF_965363235.1. Lineage (NCBI taxonomy): Eukaryota > Metazoa > Mollusca > Bivalvia > Mytilida > Mytilidae > Mytilus > Mytilus galloprovincialis. The sequence goes on along the minus strand of NC_134845.1, from coordinate 83,138,355 downwards.
ATTAAATGGAATGAAATATTCAGAAATATTGTCTTTTGAATAGCAATACATTTTTTTTAACAGATAATAAGGATATAATTATATACCCTCCCCACCTCACACTTTTGTGATTTACGTGAATGTTATTCAATAGAATATAAGTATATCTTATTAGTTGATCACTTGATAGTGTAAAAGGTATTATACATCAATTTAAAAAAAAGTTCAGAAATGACACGACGACGAATATAAATACATGTAGGGCACAGTATGATTTTCTATTCAGTGTGTATCGTCCTGATCATGCATCTCTTTGACACATTCCCCATTTCCATTCTCAATTTTATAGAATATTTGCCACTGGACATTAAGCAAGTAACAAAAATTAATCAACCCATTCAATGTGACTCAAAGAGATTTTCAAAATCTTACACACGAATATGATGAATCTGACTTTATTTTATGAAAGTTTACACTAAATTCATCTCACATATATGATAATGTTTCTGTATTGTAGCTATACATTCACAAAATTTCACGTTATTTGTTTCTAAAATTAAAATACGGGCAATGACGGTTTATTTTACACATCGATTGAAGTAATAAAAAATCCCAAATCGGCAACAAAAAACTATCAGGCGAGTATGATTTTGAAGTAAATTATAGATTGCATTTCTATCAAGGAAAATAATTATCTTACACGGGTCATTACTTTATATCTTGAATCATATTTTATTGAAATAGTGGGAGATATTATGGACATAATTGTGCAAATCGCGATACAAGCATAAAATTTTGTATATGGGTGGACTATATGATAATTAAAAAAAATCAACTGCTGGCCATAACAAAAAATCATTTTTTTCAAAATGGCCACCGCTCATTTAACAAATGGCGTCATATCCAATTGGTTACATTTCATATATCTTTTGATAGTGGTGAAATAGGTATAATCCAATGTAAATTTTGATAAAACTTGAATTACTGTTCCTAAAGTACGAAAAACAATACCTACAGGAAAAAAAGTGACTTCCAGTCCCAAAATGGCGGCAAAACATGGAAATGTCAATTATATCTTTTTATCAACTTAACAAAAGATATCAATGACTTTGTTAAGTTCAAATGCATATATAGTTTGTTTAGAAAGACAGTTTGCTTATCTTATAATTATCTGACAGTTACCAATGCACATACCTATGCACGGAGGCTAGAACGGTAGCTATTACAGTTACCAACACAGCTTAATTTCTTGCATCAACATTTCAAAAACTCCTGACATGAGGATCACCGACCAACAAAGAAGTTCATTTTGGTTTACAATTGTCATTGGCTTTTTTTATTTAAGACTCCTGTGTTCATAACTAGGTACATGAACCTTTCGAATGCATAATCCGGACGAGCCTAAACATTTCAATCTTGATATGCTTCTCTTTTGATGTTCTCCAGAAGATATAAATCATTTGCAAAGAAGCAGCGGCCTTATAATGCTATTCCACCTACCTCAAGTAATGATAATAATTTGTGGTAGGCGGAATAGCATCATAAGGCCGCTGCTTCCTTGCAAACGATTTAAATCGCAAAACGGTTATGTTCCCGTACATGATGCAAACAAATACTTCTATGATGTCCATGTCTATGTCATCATATAAAATAAGGCAAAAACGTCAGTTATATCTGAGAATACATCCAACGTCTGCCAAGCTCTTCACTTTCCGATGAAATGCCGACACAGTGTCACACCCACTAAATGCATGGCAGAAAGGAAAAGCTGCGACACGACAACAAAACGCATTTGATATGACATGTACAGGAAGCCATCGAAAGTCTTTATTTCTTCAAAAACCTATCCACAATTTATCCACACGTAATCTTCTACATATATGTCATTACAAACGAAAATTACTTTTTACAACCATTTTCAGCAGCATGATTATCATGGACAAGCATTCGTGTATCTGATTTTTCATGGTAACAAGGGGATAGCTGGGAAGTATCCGTCTTGAAATTGCAACGAATATTTTCACTTTAAGTAGCATAGGCATTTGCAATAGTCTCTAAAGAAGCAATTCTGTTGGCAAGAAACTTGAACAATTCCGTCATCTTCATAGCGAAAAATACTCCAAACCTTTGGCGTTCTCCCAGAACCAATAACTTTTCGTCTGGGACCAGTACTTTGCCTTTTGTTTTCGTCCCACCTTTATATAATTAATTTAGTAAACATCAAATCGATGTCTACTCTATGATTTTATGTAAGGCAGTATAAAATCATTTGCATAATCATCAAATATGTTTGCCCCAACTGATGGCAATAAATTAACTATTGCTGCCCCAACAACGATAAATGCATCAGAATTTGAATCAGTTGATGGCAAATCGCAGAATGTTTCAAGTTAACCTATTTGCTGCGATTTAATACCAAATCCTGACACAAAAACGGAGCAGTTTGGTTTTATGGCTAAAGAAGAAATAAAAAGTTTAAAACAGAGATTGCAATTAGTGTTCAGGTTTTTAGATTTGTTTTTTGACATAGAAGTTTCCAGTTTAGTTTTAAGGCTTTTATATGGAAACGTTCTTTTTATCTGATTAAAAAAATAAATTCTCCTTCGTTTCCCATTTGCTTCAAAAGATACATATCTTACCTACTTCTGAATCGACAATTTCCTTAAAAGAGTTAATTTTGTACAAATTTGACGACTCTTATAGAAATGGTATTCAAAACTTGTTCATCACTTTAGAAAGCCTTTAAAGTTTTTTGAAGAAATCCTTTTGTGTGTTTTTTTTTAGTCTTCATGAATTCGATCGTCTGTTGTAGAATGACTCAAACCACTAAATCTATCAAATTCATCTACCAGTCTACCATCCATCGTATCGAAGGGATCTTTGAATATACTTATGGTACCAACATCGCCGTTCACGACTCATTATTCTGTGCCTGATCAATTGTAATATAAGAAATCAACTTAATGGTCTTACGTTCAATAAAAAATTACTATTTGCAAATTTCATTGCCACCTGTGGGTGATATTTGGGAAGGGAAACCATATTGGAGAAGGATTGGTAACAATCGAGCATGATTTACATGATCAAGACCAAGATTGGTATCATGCTTGATATGGACTGTTAGTAAAGAACGATATCTGACTCGTGAAAAGAGCGTACTACCGAAGGCACATAAAGTTTTTAAGTCACAATTGAACCCCAGAAATTATACTGTGGTCGATATGACTCTCTTTCTTTACACCCGTTAATCACATAGTCATGAACTATATTTTCTGTGTTTACGATTTCATAACGGCTGGTTTTATAATTTCAAGCAAACCACATGCCGTTATATGATGCGCGTGTCTATTCCTAATTACATTTGAACATACATGAAAAGCATCTGTCATTCTAGGTGTTGCAATATCGGCTGCAGTGAGGGCACATGTCCATTCACTATCACGCAATATATATCACTGAAAATTTTTAAAGTCATTTTTAATGTACAATCCACCACACTTGACGATAAAGTTATGTTCTCCGTACAAATACGGCCATTCAAACTGAAATTGCTGAGCCAATACCAAAGGGTTTATCCGCAGCTATAATTGATGTTTGCCCGATATTAAGAAAGTTAACCAACTTTTTTACATTATCCATCGAATGCTTGACCATTGCAACTGAAAGGGCGTGTTTTCAAACAGTGGCATCAAAAAAGTAACACGTTATACTCCAACAGAAGAGCATAGATGCTTAGAGGAATGTATGACGACCAATATATGTTTAAGAATTTCAAATCCTCATCTGTTAGATGAACTACGATTTCCATCAGTGTGCCCTTGTAGTGCGTGTAATTCGGTCTTCATTTATAAATATTTTGCGCATGCGAGAAATTGTTAAACGCGTGTGTATCATAACATTAAAAAGTGTCATCAAACAAATTTATAACATCATTAAAAATTGAAAAGCGCGAAGCATGTAATAAATAGTTCAAATGTTTGTTTGCGAATTATGTAACATTTTCACACATGCGGAAACCCAGAACGTGTCAAATATTCATTTCTAGTATATACGTCACATGTAAAGAAGTATCCACTAAACCTGATAATATATATTTTACTCAAAGAAGGTCAAAGAAAATGTTTTCCAAAAAAATGAGTATTTCAATCTGGCAAAAACAGCCATTTTAGAAAAAGTTGGGGGCCACCTTGAATAAATGAAAGCAGTTTTTTCTTAAAAAGTATATAATAATGATGCTTCGTGCTAATTTTCATGCTTGTATCATCATGTGCACAATTCCCTTGATTTTGCCTATCTATATGTTGATATGTTTTTGAAAGCTATGAATACTCCTTCGACATCGGAACCCTCTCAATAGACCAAAGACGGGGTATTCTGACTCTTATTCAAAGAAACATAAAGATAGAACACTCTTGTCGAACTGGCGTCCTCTTTCTCTCTTAAATTTTTATCATAAATTATTAGCCAAAGTTATTGCGGGAAGAATGAAATGATTTCTTTTAAAGCTTATAGATCCGGACCAGACGGGATATGTGGCTAGTAGATACATTGGTGAAAATCTACGACTCATTGCTGATATTATATTGTTTACTTCTTTAAAGAACTGTCCAGGGTTTATATTACTAGCCGATTTCGAAAATGCATTTGATACGCTAGAATGATAATTTATATTGCTTTGTTTTAATTTTGGTAGCAAGTTCTGGAAATGTGTCTTAATTTCTACTCAAATATATCTTGTCTTGCCGTTAATAATGGATTTATTTCTAGTCCTTTCACATTTGAGAGAGGTGTTCGACAAGGGTGTCCTTGTCTCCTTTTAATTTATTTTGCCCGTTGAACTGCTGGCAATAAGTATTCGTAAGAACAATCAGATTTGTGGTATAAACATTGGGGATACTGAAATCAAAATTTCACAGTTTGCTGATGATACCACTTGTTTTTTGAAAGATGTATTTTCCGCGCAAATTTTATTAGATTCCTTTAACGATTTTAAGAAATATTCAGGTTTAAAAGTCATTTTTTTTCTAAAACCGAAGCAACATGGATTGGAAGAAATAAATATAGCAAAGAAGGTTCCCTTCCTGTTAAATGGACAGATTGTTTTAAAACCTTAGCAAACGCTTAGGTTTAAATGCTTTTGAAGAAATGGTTTGGTCTAATTTAGATACATACATAGACAAAATGGAATCAATAATTAAAATGTGGAGGATCAGAAAACTTTCCTTGATCAGTGCAATTGTAATTCACTTGCAATATCGAAGCTTATTTATGTCATTACATCTACACATGTACCACCAAACTCGTATGTAATTGAAATACAACGTGATATTAATAGTTTTTTTATGTAATTGTAGTACTCCGAAAATTAAAACAGAAGTTTTTCAAAAGTCTCCTAGCGAGGAGGGACTGAAAGCCCCAAATTTTGAAGCACAGTTTTTATCCCGTATATTATGTGGGTAAAACGATTTCTGTTAGAACATGACTCCAAATTGAAACATGTTTCCAAAGCATTTTTCTCCCTTTTTGATTTAGAGGATTTGTTTATGACCATTTGTGAATTTTTTGAATTTAAAAGCACCTCTTTTTTTTATAGAAGTGTTATCTGCTTGGAAACGTTTCAACGGTATTTTCATCCAGTTTCATATTAGAAAAGAATTTATTTGGTTCAATCCATTTATCAAAATTGATAGAACGAGTACTTTTTTTACATACTTGGTACATGAAAGGCATAAAGTTCATCAATGACATTGTAGATGATAAAGGCGAATTTTTGTCTCATGACGCCATTAACAAAAAATATAATCTGAATGTTACTTTTGTAGACATTCTATCTATTAATAAAAATGAGAATGGAATACCCCGTAACTGGAAAGATTTGTTATTACAACAAAACCTGTCACATAACAGCAACTCATTTGGATTCATTTTTTAGCATGATAATAACAAAATGCCTCTCAGTAAATTATTAACTAAAGATGTATAATCACTTTTTATCGATAGGGGAAGTGTTTCTCCTTTTTCACAACAAAGGTGGGCAGTAAGTTTTAATATAGAAATAAGTGACTAAAAATGGACAAACATAATGAATGTGCCAGTTGTAAAGAAATAGAAACTTTAGAGCATACATGGAATGTATCGAAATAAAACTATTTTGGAGAGAATTTTCTAATTGGTGGTATTTAGTTTTTGGAGTAAAATTATATTTTGGAATAGAGACAGTGTTATTTTCGGTGTATTGAATTTTGATAACGTAGTTTTAAATCATTTTAGTCTACAAGCAAAGTATTATATTGATTATGTAAATAGCACACAATTAGACAGACTGTTGACATATGTGCAAGCTTTTCTGAAATTTTTCAAAAGAAGTGGAGATATTTGAATATTTACATCTTTCTAAAGACAAACAAGTGTCATTTGTCAACAGATGAGGGGATTTATTGAATATTTAATTAAATTTGTTTTTAATATGATTAAATTATAATGTATTCCAAAGTATTCATAAGACCATATACTGAGTATCCACATCACTAACTTGTAAATTTTTACTATGTTCGATTCGCATAATATCAATAGTACAACAATGCCATACATTTTCATGTCATTCACTTATGTCTTGTAAAAATGTATGCATGCATTGTAGTTTGAACACCAAAAAGATCAATAAATGTTTTTTTTTTAAAGTGGTATTGAATACATAGTTTTCTCTCTCGGAACATGCAATTAAACAATTACTCTTGTGATGATTTTTTTATTTGAGGTTAGATCGTTAGTTAGTAACAGTTCAGCAGAACCCTTTTTTTATATATTTGTATAATACTTTAATGAACGTATAGATAATAAGATGTTTCGCGGGTAAACTTTGGGTCAGGTCAAATATGAAGGGATGTTCCAAAGAAAACTCTGATACTGGTAACGAGGCACTTTGGTAGAACACCCTTCCCTCAAAATTGTTACGCCTACCTTCGTGGTATATACATGTTAGCAGGAGATAATCCTTGATCAGGGTCGATTGTCATAAGCTTAAGTCTTCGGAGACATAAGTCCAAGGTATGATACGTATCGCTTCTCGTATATATTAGATATAACAGATATTATTACTAAGTGTAATTAAGATTAGATTGGTGCCTGTGAGTCTGCGTGACCAACTTGTAAGGTACATAATTGTACCAAGAGAACGAGTGACGTATTGGACAAGTGTGAGTCTGTGTGACCAACTTGCATTGTAGAGTACATAATTGTGTCAGGAGGAGAAGTTTGTTCTTGATCCATGAAAAATTTGTAATAGTACAAATTTGTACCAGTTGTATTAATTTGAAGTACAATAGTTTTATATAGTTTATTGGAGAACGCAAAGAGCAGTTTGACACATTTTGGTGTATTGACGTTAATTTGTGAATTAAGATTAATTGTTATATATTTTGTAAACAGGACATTTTGGATCCAGTATCAAACTGGTAACGTTCTCATTTGTAAATAGGTATAGACACGCTTACCCTGTGTAAACGTTATGTGTACACTGTCTTTTGTTTCTGAAAATATTTGGTTTAATTGACTTTTAAAAACCTGATGACATTCATTTTGGCCGTGACATGTAGCCTCAGTAAATATCATTTTTTTTTCAAAAGTCAATAAAACCACACGTTTACCACATCAAACGACAGTAATAGTAAAGAACAGATTATTTTCTGAAATCAAGAAATCGAACTCGTGATATCAAAAAAGGGATTTCATGATAAAAAAAAATGAATTTCTGATTTCAAGAAATCTTTTTGATATCAGAAAATGAGGAATGAATATTTAAACGGCGCCTTATACACATAATAAAACCTATAACAGCACTATACCTGCTTATTAAAGTTGTAAAAACATTTATTGTTTTAAAATGGTGTAAATAATGATGTCAAAATTCAAATAAAGCACACACATTTGTTGACTATAGTTGTGATTATGGACTTTCCCAATTGATCTTCCTCTAAGTTCAGTATTTTTGTGATTTTACTTTTCACTTGATTCCTTAAAGACAAAAACATGTATGATGTGACACCCTAAAACGATCACATACAAGATACACATACACACAAACTCTAAACACCATATCCACAAATTAATTTCAGAAACTTCAAACTTTAAATGCGTCAGTGAGAAATTACGACCCTGAATTGTCAGTTATCTGTTACTATGTGCAAACGAAATGTTTTTGGAAAAGTTGACGGTATTTGTACATTGTAACGAAATATGTCACGAGACAGACAGTGGTTATTAAACGTGTTTGCAACATTCTACATTTTGACACACACAAGCATAGTTCTCTGTCAAATAACGAAATATATGATACACTTTTAATTTACTAACACATCAGCTATAAACAAAAATATTTACTGCCTTGAATTCATGTTTATACGTTCTGTTGTTTGTTTAGCAAATTATAAAATTGTTTACATTGTGGTATTGTTTGTCATCAGAAACCACTTGACACAATCATATCCAACTTAATAAAACTTTTAAAAAAATCATTGTACAAAACGCTTCTCGATATGACGAACTTATTACCCGTGTAATTCATATAGTTATAATGAAAATAGATCCCGCCTATTTTCCCGGTCGAATGAAAAGATTTTAGAGTAAACACAAGCTAGTGCAACAAAGATATAACTGAGGTGGAGATTATTATACACCGTATTATGTAATAGTGTAATAGTGTATAAAATAGGGACAAAAAACACAAGCTCTGAAAATTGAGATACTAGCCAGTGATAATAAATATCCATGACAACATCCTCCCTGAAAGAATTGTTTTAATTATACTGTGCAGTTTGAACAATAAAACTAATTGCTGGGGGTAAGTCAATTCATTTTAAAGCCACATTTTATTTACCATGTTTACGTTCAAAAGTGGTTTAACGAGTGTGATTTCATTTAAAAAAATAGAAAAAAAGATTAAATTCAGAAAATGTAACACATATTTTTACAATTAGATATTAATTACTATGTTTTGTAAGTATATCTATGTAATAAAAAGCACTTTCGTATAACTTTAAAACAAGTATACGACGATATGAATCTTGCCTGGATATGAAAAGTTTGTCTTCTACGAGCATTCACTACTTCTGTATGCTTTTTTTTTTGTTGGGTTTTTTTTTGCGTTTTTTTGGGGGGAGGAGGGTGACTGTGTCATCTTTTTCATTTGTATAACGGACAATATATTGTTTCTAGACCGACAATTATAAGGGGTAACAGATTCATATTGTACGAATACATAGTAGTATTTTATATTAAAAGTAATATTTTATCTTCTATTTTTGACTTTCATTAGTTTAAACGATGTAAACCTCAATCCAGATCAAGCATGAATAACTTACTATAGTTATGTGTTTAGTAAATATTTATATTGGTGCCTATGACAACGTCCATTCTCTTTCAATTGAATGGTAATCTATATTTTCATATTTCACGCAATTTGAATAGATATTTGTCAATATCTTTATATACAAACAAAAAATATTAAATGTTAAAATTGGATTTCTTTCAAATATTATCAAAGTGCTTCTCAAGCATTACTATCAATTTACATAAATTCGGCTTCTTTTCGACACACCAAAAAGACATGGTTGAATATCCTATTCAATTTACAAGTTTATGTGGTTATCAGATTATATCAAAGTCACATAATACTTTGAAATCAGTGTGTTAAGAAATAAAAACATCCTTAGATTTAAAAGATTTATGGAACCACTAAATTCTTTAAAAAGTAGAAAACCTGGATAAATCTTCATATTGGCCGATTAAATCTTTTAAAAAATAAAATAAGGGAAGAAAAAGTTTTAATACCTTTATTTTTATATGAAAAGTCATGTTTCCATGGGAACAACTGGGTGACACATCATGATTATGGAGTGACAAATTATTTTGTTTTGAAAGTTGAGACATCAAATGAATTAAGGTAAACAAAATCTGTATCATATGATGGCCAGCTAAATTTAAAATTTAAAATTTACAGATAATTGATATTAAGTAGTTAGATCAAAGGGAAAATTTACAAAATGCTATTACAGATTGTATTAAAAATTGCAATGACAGACAGACTGATGTACTTTTAAACTTGATATATCATTATAAGCATTAACAACAATAAACGGGCATTATGTAGTTTATAAAAAAAAAACACTATGGAAAGCCAAAATGATTTTCAATTGACTCGATATTAAGGTGGTACCCAACACCTTCACTAAAATTTATTTTGCTCGTTTAATTTGCAAAAAAAATTGACAAAGTATTTACTTTTACCCTTTGACAGAAATATAAAAATTTCAAAAAATTTGAACCAACAAATTTATCAGAAAAATTACACTGGTTACATAGCAGTTTGACTAACACTTATTTTGATCATTGAGAAGCTTAATATTCCCTAACCAACACAACGTAATTAAAACGTTCAGCTGATTTTACAGAGTTATCTCCCTGTAGTGTTAGGTACCACCTTAAAAATATGTTCAGTTTTGAATGTATGAATTAGCATGATATCCTCTTTTCTATCAATGTCGATAAAATTTTCCTATCCCTCATATTAGATATACAGATTATAATATGACGTGCTTCTTTCGCATTATAAAAACCACCGTGATAAAATTCTCGATATATTTATACTTAGCTCAGACGCATATATACATAATAATAGGTGTTACAATGTACCTCCAACGTAAACCCACATGGTTTGGAACCTATTTTCAAACACTATGCCGATTTTATTATTTTAAAAATTGCAATTTAAAAAAGACTACAGAAAATGTATTCTTATTCGGAGGCAAAAAAAAAAAGAATTAATGCACAAAAGCTTGTAGAAATCTACAAAATTAACAGTAAATCAAATTCCGCTAAAGTCTATTGACGCTTTCGGCGCATTTAAGTCATTTCAAAACAAATATAAACGATAAAGTTGAAGGGTTTTCCGTTTTGTGAACCATCGAAGTTCTTATAATATTGCTTTAAAATGAATTTTTGAGGTAGGGTTTGTTTTATTTCCTACTCTATTGCATTATTTGCATATTTACTGATTTCAGCGAGTCAACATGGCGGCATCTTAGTTACGAAATGTCAACTTTGGATTTGACGGTTGCTTACAAGAAAAACATGAAAATTGAAAATTGCAAATGATGGTTTTGAGAATTAAAAGAATTAAACATATGTTTTCTAGTGGTTATTGGCGAAATAAGTCATGCAAGCTACATGTTAAGAATGTTTTAGTTTTATTTATTAGGGAGTAAAAAAGATCATTCATACACTACCAAGAATTTACTCACGTTTTTTTGGTACATTTCTACCCTCGTATATATCAGCAATGTTCGGCAAGAAAGAAAACTTGTAATGTTATACACATTTCATACCCATCCTCCATGTACAAAGCAAATGTATCTAAATTCCAGGACCATTGCAAATCATAAAAGTTAAATCAAACGCATTCGCCATTTTGCTTTTGTCTGTCCTTGATTTTTACTTCATAGTAAAAGTGTTTCTTATAGTCCCCTGTTTATAACTATATTTAAAAAATAATCAAACATAAAGCTTAATCTAGCATGGAAACCCATTCAAACACCTGGATACGTATCATATCTTAAAATATTTGGAATTTTGTTGGAGTTGTTTGTTTATTTTTTTTGGTCGTGTTGTTCTCACGGATAACCTGTCCTTTTTTGCACATTGAAGTTCCCAAAAAAACGTTTTATATTATTTAAACGACCGCTAACTTTAATGTTATACAAACACGTTTTAACTGTTTCACATGATGACGAAAAGAAAGCTCAATTAAAACGGACAATGCATATCACAAATATTGACTTATATATTAGCATTATAAAATTTTGTGTGATAGCCAATGAGACAATACTCCACAAGAGACCAAATAACACAGAAACTAACAACTATATGCCAGGGTACAACATTTAACGCCGAGTAATACCCGTAAAGCATAGTCTACAATAAAAGGCCCCAAAATTACGAATGTCACATAATTCAATGGAGAACAACGATTTTAAAAATTCTGAACGAACAAAAATTAAAAATAAACAGCTTTAAATGAAAACCATCGAATTATAGGCTCCTGACATGGGACAGTTGTTTTCAAAATGTGGCAGTTTTTTTTAAGTGGTTACCCCCCCCCCCCCCTCCCCCTCCCCCCCCCCCCCCCCCAAACATTTGAAAAAGGTGTAACTGTTCAGCTTATGAACAAAGTGTAAAGAATCAGAGGAAAGGTCATCAGATCAATAATAAACCGAAATACTTTTGACAAAAACACGACATGGTGCCTATACACGACCACTACACAATGACAATACGTACATATCTGATACTAGTACAAGAAGTGTAAAGCCATTAAAGAATAATCAAAATTAAAAAGTAATGAATATAAAACAAAATATCAATCAATAAACATCAAGCATCCAATGATCCAACTGATTTTGCGTAAAGACGTTATTAGCAATTAGAGAAAAATCATAAAACTCATGGAATTCCATAATAGCGTATCGACAGCTTGTAGAGCCATATGCATATACATATAAATATAGTTTGATTTGTATTCAATGATTAAAAATTAAGTATTAAACTATTCAAAGCAATATTCAAAGATCTAGTTAAATTTGACACATTTACTTAATACGATTATCTAAAGAAACAATAAGTTTGTCATGATAAACTAAGTCATCGTAAAAATAAGAATGTATTATCCCATTTTCTACAGGTACAACAATATTTCAAAAAAAACTGTATATCTTAAGAATTAAGTAAAGAGTTTAAGTAGTTGGTTGTTACAAAATCCCTGACTCAAAAGTTTACCAGTAATACATAAATCACATTCATTGAAATCCAAAACATCAAAACAAACACGAAAATAGCGGAAGAGTAACATGGTGCCAAAGGAACATCACAGTCCAAAAAAGGAAAACTTGCAATATAGATTCGTCGTTAATTTTTGTTTCAAGTTTCCCGTATAAAACTAAAATATCTGAACCTAGAAAAAGATAGTTTTCTAAATAAGAAAATATCTGTAACGAGTCGGAAATATGACAGTTGGTATCCATTCGTTTGAAATGTTTGACTTTTGGATTTTGACATTTGAGTAGGGATTTCCCGCGGAGTACGGTAGTTTTTTGTTATTGTAAAATTGAGTGGAATTGGGGATGTGTCAAAGAGACAACAACCTTGAGAGTGGAAATGGGGAATTTGTCAAAGATACAACAACCCGATCAAAGAGAAGACAACAGCCGAAGGCCACCAATGGGTCTTCAATGCAGCGGGAACCTCCGGCACCCGTAGGCGTGCTTCAGCTGACACCTAAACAAAAATGTATTCTCGTTCAGTGATAATAGACGTCATATCAAATATACACATGAAATAGTTTTTATGTATGTAACGCTGACATTTTACACAATAACAATTTTTGTGGGTGATCAGCAGGAAATTGGCCAACAGTCAATTCAACATATATCCACATTCCAAAAAAATCCTAAAAAATATTTTCACGTAGTGATATAATCTTGGTGCAGATGTTGAAGTGCCTTATTGTTCTTTTTCAAAAGATTATTGAATAGGCTGAAAAAAACAAAATGTAAAAGAGTGTTTGGTACGGTGAGGTAAAACTTTTTTTACTTTTTTCAAATGTAAATAGTTATTAAAGGTACCAGGATTATGATTTAATACACCAGACGCGCGTTTCGTCCACATATGACTCATCAGTGACGCTTGTATAAAAAAAAAGATATTAAGCAAAACAAATACAAAGTTGAAGAGTATTGAGGAACCAAAATTCCAAAACGTTATGCCAAATACGTCTAAGGAAATCTTTTCCTTGGATAAGAAAGTCCTTAGTTTTTCGAAAAATTCATAGTTTTGTAAACAGGGAATTTATAAAAATGACCATATCATTGATATTCATGTCACAACGAAGTGCTGACTACTGGGCTGATGATACTCGGGACGAAACGTCCACCAGCAGTGGCTTTGACCCTGTAGAGTTAATAGTTATATAAGGTAACAAGATTATAATCTAATACGCCAGATACGTGTTTCATCTAGATGAGACTCATCAGTGACGCTCAGATCAAAACGTAATATAAATGTAATATACATTGCAATTGCATCAGCACAAACCGCGGACATAACATGCTCTTTTTTTATACAAAGCGTAGTATGGATATACTAGAATAATATATGAGAATGACTATACAAAGGCTTTTCCTAAATGATTACTTTTTTATCGATATTTATATTGGAGTAGTAAAAAAAACAAGAAAATGTAGCGTATTTCTAATATTTCTAATACTTTATCTAACATGTCTAATAACAATGTCTTTATGTATTTCATTCCAGGGATTATTTGAATACGTGGTGACCTTTGGCACGTTCCAAGAAGATTTGAGGATGGGAATACATTTCACTCGATTGGTTATACTATATTATATTGCATTATATTACCTTACATGTTGTTTCTTTAATTTGAGAGATTTTCACCATTTTAAGAGCAAAAACTATCAGAAAATGTCTGAGAATTTTTGATGAGTTGACTTTTTTGTAAATTTTTTTTTTTTGCTTATATACTTTTTTTTTAACAATTGTATATATTTTATAAATGTAAAGATGACAGTTTTATAAAATTGACCGTGGGTAGTTTTCCGCACGATGAACTGACCGATTTTCTCTATTAATAAAGGTTTTCAGCATAAAAGATAAAACTTAAATATTACCACTATCTACTAATATAAGCCATGTCAGGCATATGGGTTTGCAGGTGGGATGATTATTACCAAAATTTGTTACCATTTATCAGGTAGTTTCGGAGGTTAAGATGTTTGTGAAAGTTAACGGACGACAACGACCACTACAACGGAAAAGGAATGCAAAATGATAAAAATTGTTCAGTTGACCGTTATGGTCAGTTGATCTACTCTGGAAAACATCATCAATTCATATCATTATATAGACGATTCATTTAACAGGAATTCTAATAATATTTGTCATTAATTTCAAAGACATTTCATTGAAATACGATTAAATGTACATTTTCTCTCTTTAATATTCTATTAGGAGTTGATGGGCGTAAGTCTCTTGTCTAGTTCTTCCTAAAACATTAACGTCACTATAAACACTGCAAACAAGCTTTGTTCAATATCATACTTTACATTTTTTGTTTCTACACTCAGACGCACATTGAGTGTAATACTTCTCAATGGCATATCAACAGTCATAAGTGTGAAATATTTTTGATAATTTGTAATGATCATATATAACGAAAATTAAATGCACACAAAACTGAACACAATCACATAATAAATTGATTCATTGTTATGATATGACTTTATTACACCCTTTAAGATATATAAAAAAATTACGGTCTTTTTACGGATGACACATCTCTCTATATTGAAATAAACTACTCATCAGAATCACATTGACCGAATTACCAATACTATGGTGAACATTTTATTATACATTAACGTATACCTTTTTTGTAGGATCGTGTTGAAAAAGGTAAGAATGAGATGATAACACGTTTAATTTCATATTCATGCTTCGTTTTTCAGTGTAAATATTAAAGGAAGAAAAAAATGTATTAGCAAAGATATGTTCTTATCTGGCGTGGTCGAACAATTTTTTTACTCTATAAATGAAGACAACACTTTATGAATTTCCTGCGTCATTAAATGCTTAATATAATTTCTCTTTTTATATAATACAAATGTCTTTTAAGCTCTAAAATTTGCATTTCCGAAATTTGTATGATATACATGGAGTAACACTAAACACACAATTGTCAACATATGGAGATAGGTGATAATCAATAAGAAACAAACATATAGAACACATTTTTTTTATATTATTTGTTTTAGTTTGTTGTTTTATTGTGATTGTTCAAGGTGATCAATATTATAAAATTGAAAAGGGAATGGGGAACCCGACCATACTGCAAACAACAGCCGAAGGCCACCAATGGGTTTTCAATGTAGCGAGAAACTCCCGCACCCGAAGGCGTCCTTCAACTGGCCCCTAAACAAAGACAATGTTACCGTCTGAGCTTACCTTTCATGACTGTTTGTTTTGTTCGCACGTCATTGTCATAACAATGCAATTTGACGCGACTGTACATGTGAATGGTGTAATCCACCATTTTCTATATAAGAAAGTGCCTGTACCAAGTCAGAAATAAGACAGATGTTATCAGTTTTTAATTTTTCTGGGAAATCGGTACTTTTTTGTAATTATACTTTTCCCTTTATTTCAATATTACACATGTTAAACTGACAACGGAAACTAAAATTAAACAGAAAAATAAATAAAAAATGAAATGAAAAGCGTTTTTTTTTTTAGCCTCAGAAATGTTATAGTTTAGAATTTTAAAAAAATACCTTGCAATTGAATATAACTCAGATATTCAGTTCAGTGTGCTTTGCATTATTTCCAAAGTTCTTGAAAAAATATAATTCCTTGAATACTTATTTTATTACTGATTAGTTTTGATTCACATCATATTCTAAAAGTTTTGAAAGTAAAATTGATTATAAACGAGTTGTATTAATGGTATCTTAAATGCATTCTTAAAGACACTTGGTTAATGCCACTGCTCTTTCTCTGTAAATGAAAGATTCACAAAAAGCTCAGATCATCCATACTCACATGCGTATACTCCTTAGGTTACCCATTAAAGTTCATTACTTATCCTATCATTATTTCAGAAATAAACCTTGAAGAAACACTTAGAGAACTTGGTCTTGAAAACGTTTTTGATTTAGAAGAAATATTTAATGAAAAATACCAGAAATCTTTCTGGAATAGAGTTTACATGGTTGGTCCTTGTTCCGTCGGCAAAAGCTGTTTAGCAAAAATTCTTGTTGGCGAACCGGTATCAAAAATTAGGCAGTCCACTGATGGCATATGGATACACATGGGGAAAGCTGGTATGAACATAGACACGATGGAATGGATATTGTTCCCAAAAAGGTTTGTGTGTTTTACGTTTGACAAAAACATACCATTTAATTAAATCTAAGATGTAGTATGTTCCTCAATCAAAATGACAATCGATCAATACAGTACAATGAGGGGTGTGGATTTCGACCATTTTATGTCATATGTAGGCCTTCAAAAATAGGCAAACCAAAAACCATATAGTTCACTATAAAATGAACCGTTTAAAATCAAAACAGTCCGAATTAATCTAAAAGCATATACGAAAAAATATTTTGACAAACAGCAACCCTAACAATCATTGCGAAAAAATGAAGCTCCTGACTAGGGACAAGTAAATTATGTGCAGCTGGATTAAACCTTTATACATGTGTGCGCGCTCAAACACCTTCTCCTTAATTTGTAACAGAACAAGACCGTACAAAATGTCAATCTGAGAGTACCATCAGTTACTTTCACCTACAAACAGGGTCAGTTATAACATCACTTATAATATGTCAGTACCTGTATTGTGAGGGAAAATGTTTTAAACAGTTTGTGGGTCAGTTCATCGGATATATATTAAGTTTCTATGAATTTTTGGATGTTATATCTTTTTTAACAATTCTTACCAATGACAGTTTTTGACTGCTCTGCTATATACATACCTTAACTATTACAAGACCAGTATTGAACAGAACCAAATATTTATATGTTTTTGTATACCTATCAACGAATACACATGTATCTAATTAATTATAAGGTGTAATTTTTGTTCTTCTTCCGCCAAATTGCGAAGCTTGTCTTGTGGTTTCGCAAGATGTCGGTTAAATATTTTGCATATGATATCGAACAGTTATTGCGCTTTTGAGACTGACCCTGTTTAGTGGAAGACCTTTCAATGTCAAATTTTAACCGAATCAATTTGTAGACTCCATATGACAGTTATTACCTATTTAGAATTAGACATAAGTGATATGTCAATGTATCACATAAATGGTAAGTAATACAGACCTAAGGTATATGTATTTGAGGTCCTGGGTTCATAAAAAAATATATGAGGTAAGGGTCAAATGCCAAGGTCAAGTTCTCAATTTTGACTTTCCTTGTTTTTGCATTTTTACACTTATAAAGATATATATAAAGGAGCAAGTGAAAATTTTTTGCTTTGTTGTAATGAAGATATGTTACATTTGGTCTGAAACATGGTCATCACTTGAGTAACGCCATGAACGCCTGGGCACTGCATATTATTGAAGAACCAATAATCCATATTTAATTACTAAGACAGGCTGAAATTATAAGTTATTTGGTTAGCTCAATTCTTATATAACGTTTAAATGATGCAGATTTCCAACGACCTAAAGTCATAATTTCTTCATCAGTATGACCGTTTATAGTAAAATGTGTAGCTGCACCTATTCGAAATGAATGCGTGTTGTAATCATTTGGATTACAATCAATAAATTTAATGGTCTTGCATAGTACACTAGAAAATTGATATCGTGTAACACCGTTTTTGTTAAAATGACAAAAAAATGATCCATTGTTTTTGTGTCTGATTGAAATAAAGTTTATAACAATCTCACCGAGCAAATATCTACTTGATTAAAACTTACAACTGATAATATTGTAGATAAACCTTTTTGGTCTGTTTTCGAAAAGGGAATTGTGATATGTGCAGATTGTGAATGATGTGAAAGATTGACATCTTCATTGCTAACGACATGTTGCATATTTCTATTAATTGTAATTTCACCGATTCTCAGAAATGCAAAAAATGCTACTGAAAACATGGATCTGAATAACGTACATTCATATACTGAAGAACAGACAAATTGCAACGAGTGTATTCATCGAGCTAATATTTCTATAAAGTTATAGGTTTGCGACTATCTACTACACCATATAATTTGTCCATTCCTTTCAATTTTTTTGTATAATGAACGATGAAGTCAAATCTGTGAGCTCATTTATTCGTAAATAATAGCTTAAACCTGATAAGTACACCTTAACCGTTGCAGGGGCATACCCTAATTTTGATAAATAAGCAACATAATTTACTAAATGCGAAATACTTGGCGGCCATGTATTTCCTAACCCTTCTTTTAATCTAAATGAAACAAATGAAGTCAGTCCATTGTTATAGGTTTTCCATGTATTCTGATAATTCGATGCGTCCAATAGCTTTGCTTCTTCTGGTCTAAAATGTTCTAAAATTCCTTCGGAATTGTAGCTGGATGTGTATCTGCTGTTAGAGCCAGACTTTTGAATTTCTGAAATTTTTTACGAGAAATACAATCTGCAATTATATTTGTATAACCAGGAAGGAACTGTGCTTTTATGTGAAAATTGACTAACAACGACCAATATACTATGTGTCTAACAAGGTTCATAATTCGTATAGTTTTTGACGTCTTCTTATTTAAAATTTCAACCACGGCATTATTATCCGAATTAAATAAAATTTTCTTTTTTTTTCAAATAGATTACCCTATAAGTAAACAGATAGTGCAATAGGTATCATTTCTAAATATCATATATCCCTGATAACTTCAGTACCAAACCATTCTACAGGCCATTTAAGAAAAGCCCATTTACCTTGGAAATAGCAGCCACACCCTTTTGTTGAACCACAAGCGCTGTCAGTAAATAGTTGTAAAATTGAATTTGAAGTCCAATCAATGTCGAGCATGTAACTAATGCCGTTCAATTTGTCTAAAAACAATTCCCATACAAAAAAGTCTTCATACATGCCTTCTGTGATTCTGACTTAATGATGTGGTTTCTTTGCGTGACTACTTGCCAAATAAATTCGTCTGCTAAATGATCTGCCTGCAGGTAGAGCTTTTGCGCAAAAAGCTAATGACCCACACAAAGATTGTAGGTCCCTTAAAGTTATCTTTTTTCTACCCAATACCCATTTAATTTTCGACTTTAACTCCAATACTTTGTCCTCCGTAATTTGTATAAGCATATTTTCTGTGTCTATAAGCCAACCTAAATAACTAAGTGTTGTTGTTGGGCCTTCTGTTTTTTCATGAGCAATTGGGACTCCAAGACGACAACATACTCTATCGAAACTATTCATCAAATTTTTACAATCCTCGATATTGCTTTTATTGGCAAATAAAAAAATCATCCAAATAATGATCAAGATTATCTGAATTGGTAACATTCATGATAGCCCATTAAATAAAAGTTGAACTTTTTTCGAATAAGCAATTTGATTCTGAGTACCCCATAGGCAATGATTTGTCTATAAAATAATATTCATTAAGTTTTAACCCTAATAGATAGAAGTCCCCATGATAAATTTCTAACAATCTGAAGGCGGATTTAATGTCCTTTTTTCCACTTTCAACATTTGAACCCAATCTTTTAATCATATCCATAGCATCGTCAAAAGACGAATACTTTACTGTAGTTAACTTTTCATCAATAAAGTCGTTTACACTCAAATTTGACAGAAAAGATAAGTGTTTAATCAATCTAAATCCACCAGTTTTCTTAGGAATTACACCTATAGGCGAACACCTTAGAATAGATATAGGTCTAGTCAAAAAGGACCAGCTATGCGACCATTTTTTCTTCACTCATGACTTTTTCCCATGCCACCCCAGGATTTTGGATCACTAAATGTAAATTTTTTGATTCAATCCTACATCGTGGTCCAAAACACTTTAACCTAAAACCTTCAGAAAATCCCTAATATAATATCATTGCATCATGTTGATTTGGGTAATTGAAAAGGAGTTTATTTAATTCTGTGACATTAATCGGAGCAAAGCCAAGACACCATATGTCCAACGGATTAATTAAAGATTCTGAAAAATATAAAATTTAATTGTAAAATGTATGTGGTGCAGCCACTCGAATGGCAGGGAATCTGCTTCCTCGAGGTCTAAATCATTGATTCGAATTCGCTCCTCTTTGAATATGTGTCCGAGTTCTAGGTGCAAAATTTCTAGCAACTCTTGTTGTATTTTGATATGTGCCTCGGGTTGCATTTTGAGCACGAGCATATGCCTGGTTGCTATTTACTTGTTGTGGACAGCCTGCGAAAGGGTGGGCTATTCCGTAATTCATACATAAATGGGTTTAAAAACAATTTTGTCGATGACAAGCTCCCTTAAAATTATAATCATAGCATGGTCGATTACCTACACATGTCTGTTGAATTGTATTAACTTCTGGTTCCCCATTAGCTATGACGGTGTACCATAAAATGCCGTCAATGGCTGACAAAGATCTTTTAGGATTGTTAGCCATTCTTAATCAAAATTGCTGGTCATAACAATAAATCTTCTCGAAAGACACTTGTGTACCTCTCATGATTGACATATAAGTGGTCAATTCAATTGATAACTTTGGAAAACGTTGAATAAATATTTACATATAATTTATAAATGCATCAGTCCATGACTCAATGTTTTGAATAGATTTAACTTTGCTGTTTTTGTTTGGTGTGATTACAAGTGAACCTGCTGCATTATCATAACTTATAACATTTTGAGGTCTTTCAATTCGACTTATAAAATTTTGATAAAGAAGTAAAGACAAATCTATAAATTCTCCATTCCATATTTTTTCTTTCAATTTTGAGATACGTAAACATCACATTCTGACTGATTAGGTATAAGCATAGGATCATTATTTATCTCACCATTTTGATTAGGCATTGGCACAGGAGCTGGTATTTCAACTTGCGCAAATGGCGCTTGTACGTTCAGTGCTGGTGTTACGGGACCTTGCAAGGCAGGTTGTCTTTCAATTGGCAAAGGAGCCTGAATTTGTAGAGGAGGAGGTGCTTGTACTTCACCAACAACTGCCCAACATCTTGAATTCCTGGTGCAGACACTGCACGGTTTCTCCTTCCACGTCGTCTCTCTGGTGGTTGCGCTTCAACAACGGGCACTCGTGCGCGCCCATTCACATTTCTTCGTCGACCAATTCTAGGCATTTCTTGATAGTGTATGTAGAATATTTCTCTTAATTTGTTAACGTTCGGTTTTCAAGGTAAAAGTGACCGTTAAATTGCACGGACTTTTACTACTCGGCTATCACATGCTCAAGTTAGCATAATAAGAGTAAAGGATGACTCGATTTGTCGAGTCTCAATACATGTATATGTTAATTCAATAATGAATTGAACAACTGTCAAAACTTACAAGAAATAACTAAACTGCTTATGGATCATAACAAAAGATTGTATAATGTAAGGTAAACTCCCAAAATTAAACCAATTATACAAATATTTTACTTAAAAGAAACATCCCCTTACTCACCGTGTAGAACGCCACATGCGGGGTGTCGGCTTTGTTTGACATTGGGTGGCAATTTCGAAGCGAAGAAAAAAATATCAAAGTAAGTTCAAGTATCAAAATTTCTTCTTTTTTTTAATTCTTAGTACCATATAATGTGATGCACGGAATGAACTGAAACATTATCTATTTTCTGCAAGCATAAGTAGCCGTTTTCAGTGCTCTGTTTTCTCAAACACCTCTCCCTAGTTTTCCGTTTTGCAGATTCTGAGGCTTCATATGCAAATTTCTTGATAAAAAACTACTTTAGACGACTTCCTTCCGTATCATTTATATAGAATTCAATTCCTACCATGGAATTTAAACAAATACCAGCTTCTGACTTAAAATTAATTGGTTTTAAAACTAGTTTTTCATCAAATTATGAAGTGTCGCTCATCTCAAGGGGTAGAGCCTTTTAATAAAAATAGAATAAATTTACATAATATAAGACTAAATCATTTCAATTCAATAAACGTTTATCATATGAGATATGACATACAAAGCTACTTTGGCATAGGTACTTTTTCTGTATCAAAATTCTGCAGTACTAGAAATCTACTTTTAATATTCAGTACTTATTCGTTACTTAAATTTTTTTGTAATATTTAGGTACCTGTATTTTACAGTACTTGATTTGTACTTGAAATTTAAGTACAGTACAACAAATGTTTGATAACACCGTTACATTTTCAGCATTTTCAAAGTTTGTCTATTTCAAATTTATTAGATGTATGATTTTCAAACATGGAATATTGTGATCACTGTTGGTATGAATTCTGTGCCAAAAATTTGTAATACAAATCAAGTCATGAAAAAGACAGGTACGTAAATATCAAAATAATTTAAAGGTAAAGAAATAGTACTACATTGTAAATGTTAAAAGTAAATTTCCAATACTACATATTTAAAAAAAATAGTACCTATGCAAAAGTAGCAGTGTAAAGGGAAACTCGAACTACAAACCAATTATAATTTCATCACTCAGCACGGACTCTAGAGTGTTTTCCTTAATCAGATTTTGATAGTCCTATCCTAGAACTGATTCTGAGATCAACCTTATAGGATAGAACACTTAAATGACAGATTAGCCTAACAGACTGACGTCTTAGATCTGATCCTAGCTGTAGACCAAAGCCATAAATTAACCATGTTCCCGACACTTAATTTCCCTTTAACTTTTAAATCCTATTTTCGTATGAGCCTATTCTTAAAAATAAGTGTGCAATCCTGGTAAATTGTTTTAAAGGTAACGCAATTACAGAGATACTGACAAACATGCTAATGTCAATGTCAACCTACGAAAAAGAGATTAACGTCGACGATAGCAGATATGATGAACAAACGCCAACAGTTAAAAGTGCAATACTAAAATTTGAAGACAGCATTAAAACTATGAAACTAACTGGCAATATACAAGGTGCAGCTGTTGCCAACCTATATACAGGAGAGACTTCACATAAAGTGAAAGACCAACAAGTACCAGAAAAAAGCTCATCCAATAATGATATGGCAGATCACGTCCATGATAATACTTCTAAAAATAACCAAAACCATACAGAGGCTTCTCAGATAGAAACGAATAAAGAGAAAAAGCAAGGTGTCATCGATGTTTCTGATAATTCCGAATGTGAATGGATGAAAGAAATAACAACTAATATGTCTCCTGACAAAATACACGGACTTATTGTGAAGGCAGTGGAAGAAGGTAAATATCGACAGATGGTTGTACCAATAGACATCTGGGATTTTGGGGGCCAGAAGGATTATTATATGACCCACCAGTTGTTCATCACAAGCAGAGGCATATTTGTCTTGATGTTTAATGGCTCTATTGATCTTCACAAACATATGACAGATCTGACCTTTCTTCCAGGTCACTTTGGAAAACCAACAGTTGCAGGTACAGTAATCACACCTATTTCGTCTTATTAACTAACATGTCTTCTGTTTTTCCATACACAAATAGTATAATATTTTGTTTTAAACAAATTTTGATTAGTCTTTTCGATTAAAGAGGGACGAAAGATACCAGAGGGACAGTCAAACACATAAATCGAAAATAAACTGACAACGCCTGGCTAAAAATCAAAGAATACAAAAAAAATAACTTATGTCGCCTTGACTTACCATGTGTGTGTCCTGTAGACTAAAATACTAGTTATCATGTATAAATACATTATGATGCATACTTTAATACGATGCTCGATGATTTGTGTTATCTATCTATAGTATCAAAGACTTTTAACATTACATGTTAAAGTATTTATTTCCAAACCATTAACGAATGTTATATAGATATAGGAAGATGTGGTGTGAATGCCAATGAGACAACTCTCCATCCAAATGATTTATAAAAGTAAACCATTATAGGTCAATGAACGGCCTTCAACACGGAGCCTTGGCTCACACCGAACAATAAGCTATAAAGGGCCCCAAAATTACTAGTGTAAAACCATTCAAACGGGAAAACCAACGGTCAAATCTATATAAAAAACGAAAAACGAGAAACACGTTTAAAGTACATAAACAAACGACAACTACTGTACATAAGATTCAGGACTTAGGACAGATGCAAACATTTGCAGCGCGATTAAACGTTTTAATGGTACCAAACCTTCTCCCTTTTTTGAAACAAAACTTACCATGCTTTGCTTGATCAGCATAAATTTGTTGGGTTTTTTTTTTCATTGTCGTTGTTTAGTGTACATTTATGCTGTTGTCAGACCATTGAGTGCGACTTCAAAAAGGTTTACTTTTCATAAGCAAGTTGACAAGTGCCTATATAATGTGGAGTGAACTGATATACTTGTGACCTCAATAATTTTACCTTTTTATGTGCAAGTTGTGTTTTCCTTCAGTAATGTTTCCAACGGCAGCATTAACTTTTATCTACTGCTTATTCTTATTTTTAACTGTCACAATTTAACATCGGTGACGGTTACTGAAAGGCAAGTCTGATGACTTACGAATACGACTAATATAACAAGATACCTCTACTATTCACTCCAATGTTTTTTTTTTAATTCATAATCCCCTGATGATATCGGTCTGTGTCTTTGATCAGAGGTTTGGTGGTTAGCGTTTGTTTGCTAAGGCTTTTTGCAGTTACTAAAAGCCATCTCAAAGCCGATCAAAAAAACTTTTAAAAAACATGTATCCCTGACTATAATATTAATCAGTGCTCTTCAACTGGAGTGAGTATAAAGACGGAGAGAACAGGATTTATTTATAACTTGTAATTAGATGTGCACTAGCGCGAGTTCACTTAGCTTTGCGTGTATTGTTTTTAATGTTAGTTGTCATTGTGCGGTGTACCGATCTGTTGATTTAGAGCCAATTGCGACTTATGTCTTCATTTTGATTTTATTTTGTGCTGTTAAACAACTGCCAAAGTTTATGAAAGTAGTTAAGCTCTTACAAAATGTTTTAAACACGTCATCTTCTATATGTCTTTATTATATTTACGTCAGTATTTTGTAATACAATGTTTGTAGTTAGTTAATAACTGTTGTATTTTATTTTCGTCAATTCTTTTGTTATAATCCAGGCCGTTAGTTTTTAAATTGGATTGTGTTACATTTTAATGCTTGAGCCTTTTATAGTCGAATATATGGTATCGATATTTGTTGAATTCCGGAATTTTGCTTATAACTGCTTACATCTGTTTGATATGGACATAGATGAATGGTTGTCACATTATCACATTAAAGCATATCACTGTATTTGAATTCATAACAAATATTGCAAAAGACCGTTCTCGTTTGAAAAAGCATCAGTACGTTTATCAAAAATCTCAATCAAATACAATCATTGCCGCCAAAAGATAACTGTAAGGCAGTGTGTGCAGTCGTTGGTTTGACACTTATGTAAATATATATATAACTTTTAATTTAAGACTAAACAAAATTGGTTTTGTAAATGTAAAATGTTTTATACATTAAAAATAATATGTACCTTTAATGATTGTTGTAAAATGAACTCGTTGTACGTTATCATGCCGTCTTCAAGAACCCAACCTTTCAATGGTGGTTTGTAATTCTGGAAACTATAATGCTACTTGTAAGTTCTAGGACTGTAAGTTCATTTACAGTTCATGTTTGATCAAGATTTATTAAATTTTTACATCAGTAAATCACTGGTGCTTGTAATTTATCATTCTAAATTTGTACAGTTTATCTGCTACACTGGGTTAACTCAATTTTGACGTACTGCAAGAGGACAGATTGTGGTTTTCCTAAGATAATCTTCGTAGCTACGCATAAAGATGAGAAATGGTTCCAGGTAAATTTATTTGTGTCTTGCTACAAATAATAATGTTCTGTTTTAAATAAAATGTATTCACTGGCATTTTTGCGACGAAATAGGTACGAGTTCTCATGTTTTTGAATATTTACTCAAATCACACACATATTTTTGTAAAAATAGTTTGTTGTGTATTTAGATAATTAGACTATAAATGTCAGACCACCAATTAAACACCCATGTATAGTTACCAACATGACGTAGTTATTTTATATAACTTCCCTTGTGTTCAACATCATGAATTGTACTGGTATCATCTTTATATATGCCACTTTTTAAATAATTTTCAAAGTTTTAACATTTTAACGTTGTGTTTCTTTTGTGTCGTTTGTTTCTTCTTACATTTGAGTGTGAATTCACATTATTTTAAGACGTGGCACTGTACTTTTCTATTCTAAATTTGATGTTACATTTGTTATTCTTATCGGATTTTGGCTAATGCTTAATTCGTTTCTGTATGTGTTACATTTGTATGTTGTGCCATCATTGTCCTCTTATATTTAATGCGTTTTCCTCGGTTTTGGTTTGTGACCCGGATTTGTTATTTTGTATCGATTTATGAGTTTGGAACATCGGTATACTACTGTTGCCTTTATTTAACATTGCGTAGTAAGGTATCCAATGCAGTGTCGATAATCTAATGAAACGTAGAACAAACCTATGATTTTCTTGGATTTCCTCTTTATAAAGTGTCGTAGGGGTATATGTTGATTTTCCAAATTAATCATCAATACCTAATGCATTTATCAAGCAGTTTATGTAACACGTGCAATGTGATTTATACATACAACACATTTCGAAGAGAAGTGTTATTGATAAGTTTTAGGTTACTTAAAATAACGTGGCCAACCGGGTAATATTTGTATGGGAATAATAACAGGTGTGATAAGAGGTTTCGATCTAAAGTCATCGATATAGAGATCCTGCAACAATTATTTCTGTTCAACGTTTTAGTTACAATTTGTTTGGTTTAGGTATAAGAAATAGTAGGTGCAGATTGATTACTAAAGTAGGGAGGTATTTTTGTGTTAACTTTTCTATGATGAAGGATATTGCCCATGTTAATGCAATCGAGGCATGTGTTGCCAAAGGAAAGTTAAGGAAATAATCTATCTTCCTATTCATCTATTTTTAAATTCATGGATGAGTTTTATATTCCGAAACATGTTCCTTTCGTTACAATATCTATTCTGAGTTACAGAAGACACAGGAGACTCGTAAAACCCAACTCGAAAATGAGCTGCAACAGTTGTTTGAAAAACATGGTGGTTTGGAGCATTTGGAATTTAAACCGTTAATATTTGTCGATGCCACAAATCCAGCAGATCCTGAAATAGGTAACCTAAGAAAAAGGCTCATGCAAAGGGCAACCGAACATCCTAGATGGGGTGAAGCAATGCCAACAAAATGGATTCCATTAGAATTACAGTTGACACAGAAATCATCAGAAGGGACACCTATTATTTCCCTTGATCAGCTATTGATATTAAATTCCAAAAATGAGTCGATGACTTTATCAAAGAGGCAATTAACAACATTTCTGAAGGTCCAACACTCGCTTGGTAAACTGATGTACTTTGATGTAGAAAACCTCCGTGATTTCATCATTTTATCACCTGCATACTTAGTCGAAGTCCTACGATCTATTGTTACCGAGAAGCAATTCTGGCCTAAAGGGGAGAGATTTTTTAAAATATTGAAAACCCTACAAGAAACTGGGATGATTGAAAGAGATGATATCTACTATCTTTGGGAACAGGACGAGTTCAAGCATATTGTTCCATACAAGGAATATATGATTCAAATCCTTGTCCATCTTGATGTTTTAATTGCTCCAACAACCAATTATGAAGATTTACGCAGTTCAATACAAGATGTTTCTCATTTTCTTGTTCCCTGTATGATAACCAAACAAAACGACACAATGTTCCTGAAAAAATTTCAACAATCGAACAACTCCATCGTGATTGCATATACATTTATTGAAGAGGTAATACCACCAGCATTGTCATATCGATTTCTGAGTTCGTTGATCGCATCGTGGGATATAAAGAATTATATAGGAAAATACAGGGAAAGAAGAATGCTGTTCAGTGATCTGGCTGTGGTCAAGATTGATAGTTGCCATGATGTAGCAGTCCAAGTGAAAACCAATAAAATCATTGTATCACTTATCCATGCCACGACCAAAGAGGATATAGTTCCAACTCTTGCTTCGTCTCTACAAGAATGTCTTACGGCCACTATCGTAGGAATCTCTAAATTCTATTCAAAGTTATCAGAAGGTGAACCATCAACGGATGACAAATCAGCAATACCTTTCAACATTGAATTTGGTGTATTCTGCAAATCAGATTTATGTTTCTTTAATCACAATGAAATGTCTCCATCAGCTGGTGAACCAATTTGGATTTGTAAGAAACACAAACAACGACATGAGACTAAAATCCTTAGTGCTTGGTTTTCAGAAAAAGAAAAACCTGAGCTTGAGGTAAAATAGACTGTGAACTAGTAATTTCAATTTCTAAATTTCAAAATACAGATTTTTTTCTTTCGTACTGAGGAACAGTTAATCATTTATTTTTTTAATCAGAACATTCACTCAGTTAAAATAATTTTCACTTTTTGTTCATATCATTAGTTGTTTTATGAAAATTTTATGTACATATAAATTTAAAACACATTATGTTCTTTGATTGACTATAATTTTGCCTTTAATGATACGACCATGTACTTTTATAGTAATCAACATTTTTTTTTCAGTCAAAACTAGATGTTTGCACAAGCTCCTGCAAAGGTGAGTGAAGGCATGATATATTATATTAGATGTACACTGTCGTAATTTGTCTTTGCATTAAATAACATACTTCAAGAAACAATGTCGCTGATATAATGTTATGGTTTTCCGATTGTTTTTTTTTTTTTTATTTATTTATTCATCTCCAACCCTTTTGAATATTTCATAAAATTGTTTTCAAAAGAACTTAGTTTGATTATCAACGAAAAAGCAAAAATGTATCAATATGTTAAAACGTGTTACCTAGAAGTTTTCTTGGTAAAGCGTGAGTTTCTTTACAATATGATATTTCAATATGCCGTCATCAATACTTCACAAGTAGATTTTTACAACTGATTATACGTAAACATGTGAATAACAATATTGTAGGACCTACATGAAATATCCATCAACCCAAGTTGGCAGCTCAGATCAATTAAATTAAATTACATAAAATACACAAGTAAAGGAAGAAAAATCTGTAGCAAGTAAAAATGAAGCATTATAATGATAACAATATTTGATAATAAAAGGAATAGTAACTATGATTGAAATAATGAAATTTCATTTTTATTCTCAAATTGAGTTTATACAGAGAATTGCATTCAGTTTTAATGACTTCTGTATACATATTTGCAAAGAATGCTTCAATAGTTCTGAAAAATTTTCTTTGAAATTTGTTTTAATTGATTCTAACGTTGATTTTGTTATCAATTTATTTAAACATAACTAAATATGTATTCCTATACAGTTTTAAAAACTTACAGTCGTACATTCTTTTGAAATTATATTATGACAATTGACATGGTCAAAATATCACGAAATGTTTATGAAGTATTTACTCATATCAATTTAAAGTGTACTTTTTGTACCATGATTTAGTTATTAGTTGTAATAAGTTTTGAACTATCTTTCAGTTTTCCTAGATCGACATATTTTGTCTTATGATTTTTTATAGTTTATTCGTGCTTCTAAACTTAATCAACTGATGTTACATTTTATTCTGATGTCATGCTCTATTATCTCACTATTTCAACTTATATGAAGGGTTTCCTTGCATATTCAATCCCACAGTATTCTATGTCTGTCTGCACAAAGTCATGAGCCTGTAATTCAGCCGAAGTCGTAAGTCGCTGTCTTTTTAATTTGATTTGCGGTTATTCTTTATAAATCAGGGCATTTTTTTATATTTGAGGATCTTTGACAGCCATAATTCGCATTATGTTTTGTCCATTGTTGAAACCCTTTAGATGATTGTTTTATTCTTTCATAGAAACAAGTAAATGTTTTATGAAATTAAAGACTGTTTGGTGTTTAATTTATAAACATATGATGTGGCTCTGTACTTATACATCCCGTCAATGTGGTATTGTATGGTAAATTTGTGTATGCTTGACTTTGATATTTGCTTATATGTTTGGTCTATATGCCATTTTTGAGCTTCTTTGATACATATTTATTTTTATAGAAATTACAATTATAACATAATGTTGCTTGCTTTACCCATATTTTTTTTACATTTTAACCTATTCATAAGTCTGTTTCTTTTATACACACACCGTTGTCAATATAATGGAATTTGATGAAATGGTAATACAAGTGAAAGGTTAAGCTGCCTCTTATTCCAGGTTTAATCTATCATTCTCTACCTAAGAAAATGGCTGTCCCAATTAAGAAATATGACAGTTGATATCCATTTGTTTGATGTATTTGAGTTTTAGATTTTTCCGTTTGATTACGAAATTTCCTTTTTGAACTTTCTTCGGAGTTCAATACTTTAGTGATTTTACTTTTACTTAATTCTTACGCTTTAGGACTTGGAAGATTAGAAAAGGAAAGATGTCCATTACCGCATCACATAAGAAGGTTGGCAGCTCAACTTTCCACTGATGAATGTCGAGAAATTGCAATAATGTTAGGATCAACAACACAAGAATGGGATGATTTAGTATATCAATTTCAACGGCAGCCTACAAATGACCTTAAATTAATGGCATTATGGTACAGTATAATGAAGAGCGGAAATTTCAGTTTTGACAGTCTGCAAAATGTTCTAGAGAAGAAAGGTCGTAGTGCACATTTACTTTGTCAGGTAAATATAGTCTGTTAATTGTCTGAATGCTGCAGTTATGTCGATATTATGAAATCAAATCTCAAATCCTTCCTATAAATGTAAACTTAAAATGGACAAAAGGTGTCGTAATCATTATTTAGACAGAAATAGAAGGCTGCAATAAATTAGTATAAATATTAAAGTACTTTTATGAAGTATTTCAGAACGTTTTGGGCGTACAGTCATACACATTTCGTATCTCAAGCAAACATTTTTACTCTGATTACTGAGGATTTTTGTTAACTGTAATGCAAGATCGACAGTTATGATCATTTATACGTGAACAAATTTAGATGGTCACAATAAACAAGACTTTACTCAGGACTCTGCAAATAGTATGTGTTTGCTGTAAAATACATGGCTCCGTCTTGGATTTATTTTATATTGAAACCGAAACTTAATGTGTGTTTTTCTCACGGTTATGTAATAGCATCAACTTGGTAAATGAGAATAATGAAAACAAAAATTTCGTTGGGATTTTTTTTTTTTTTTTAAATATCTGACAAATACAAATTCGACAAGCTCTGATGCATTATAACAAGTATGCTGTCGTTCTGACACTCGAGTGTGCACCCTGATGAAGAAAATCTCAATAATTACTATTTTTGCCAACATTTTAATAATTTTTGCTTGAAACGTCAAATTTCATACAAGGATACATTATTCTTTTGTAAGAAGGTGTTTTGGACCCATATATACGTCTTTTTAAAACAAGTTAATTTCGTAGAGAGTATAGCCAACGTTTTTCAGATTGAATTAATCCTGACAAATACATGAAAACAGGAAATTTGGATAAAACTTGAAACTATTATACTTTTGACAAATTGAATGCCTTCTTAAACATACTTCTTTGTTTAGTTGATATGTGGCAAAAAAAGAATTACAACCTTCAAAAACGAAACTATTGATATTTGTTGCGTTTTCATCAAATTGAGGGTTTAAAACATTAACTTTTTCAAATTCTTTAATTGCAATTACATGTAGTCTATTTACATTAAACATTTTTATTTAGTTTTTTATCGTTGGTTTAGAGATTTAACGTTTTGTTGGGTTTACTCACAACTTTCATCAATAAACCCATCAAAACATGATTAAAATTATATACGACAGACCCGCGTTTCATCTACAAAAGATTCATCAGTGACGTTCGAATCATAAAAGTTGAAACAAAGTGCGAAGTTGAAAAGCATTGAGGACCAAACATTCCGAAATATTTTGCAAGATAAAGCTTAGATTATCAAGTGCTGACTACTGCGTCGTGTATACCATAGGAGATAACCTCCAAAAGCAGTGACATCGACCTAGTCATATGATGTACAGCTTTAAATATTGTGGGAGACCTGAATATTAATATTGTTAAAACTGTAAATTTCACAACTGTCATTGCCCTGTTTATATCGTTATGTTATTATATCGGTAGACTGAGGGTTGTTTATGTATATCCCCATCTGTTACTAATGAGTAGTAAAAAAAACCAATGAAATGGCATTTAAGTAAGAAAAGTAGTAAATATACGATACCGTTAAACAATGAGTGTTAACCATTGGAATTAACAGACTGGTTCCGTCTGATAAGCATCGTATTTGTAAAGATATAGATTATCTTTTAAAAAAATCTAAAAAGTGTCAATTGTTTTGCAATTGTTTGTATATTATTCTCTCTTTGTCAAAAATGTTCAATGGTTGTTGAGTCGTCCACCCTCTCCCGACTTTTGAATTTTCTAATGTATCTAATTGATCAAAGTAATACATTTTTGAAAAAAAGGTCAGGTGAATATGCAAAACTGCACTTATAATCAGGCGCTTTTATATTTCGTATTAAATATTTGTATTAAAGTCCTCATTGTTTCATTTTAATCTGCAGTATTCATTTGTATTTTCTTCAAATTTTAATTTTCTACATTTAGTATTATCTACTGTATCTCCTTATAATATTGTGAAACACGAGGTAGATGGAATCTTAAGTTAATCAATTTTACTTCTATTTCAGTTGTTTAGAGATGTAACAATAGATGTATCTGGTAGGTTAACTAATTGTTTTATTCATTTTTTACTTTAAAAGAGTTTAAATGTTTTATTAGGCAAAGTAAATGCAATGCAGAAGAAAATCTTTTAAATCAAATGTATGGATTATAGGAATGTTTCAACTGTTTTATCAATATGCTTATATTTACATAATATGTCATGTATACAGTGTCAATCCTTTAACATGCTAATTGATGACCGAGTTTGTTGAATTTGAAAAGGCACTTCATCATCGAATTTGCTTTCAATCGATAACCCTTCCATTCTTAACATTACAGTATCATAAAAGTTTTCAGTTTTATGAACTACAAATGTCCAAAATTCTGAAAAGACCAATTATTGTGTCAATTTGTAGGAGCAATGACCTTTTCTCGACATTCTCCAAGGTATGACTTGTATCTTAATTTTTCTTGAAAACTTGGCTGTGTGAATTGCTGTTCAAAAAATTGTTACGTCTTCCTAGTTATGTATTCTTATTTAGTAAACACGACCCTTGATACGACACATATAACATGGCTACATGTATGTGACAAGGTATTATGATATCAAGACTTAAGCATGTATACTTTTAATATTTTTTTAGATATGTCAGAAGATACCTTGAACAAAATTCCGTCAGTCGATGCACTTCACGAATTGTCAAACCATATCGGAAACAGCAACATGCAACTAGCAATTGAGCTAGAGGTGGATTTATCTTACATACAACAGATTCAGCATGATCATAAAAATAAACTTTTAGATCAGACCAGAAAAATGTTTCTGAAATGGAGACATGACAAATATCCAAAGCCAACAGTTCTACGATTACTTAAAGCTTCGTCTAGGGTTGGAAAATTTGGTCCAGCATATAAAGTTTTAAAAAATTATTTTTGACTGGAAACAAAATGGCATCAAACAGGAAGCTGTGTTAAAAACAGATGTAAAATATGTGTAAAGATAGAGAGTAAATAAAAATTAACAACATTTCTTTACTTCAAAGGATACTAATTTTGTTATTGTTCTCATTGAACTTTTATTTGTCATTAAGAATGTACTTGGGTGATGTTAAGGGATTTGTGTCGGTGTTCGCAATACAGGAAAAAATGTTTTGCACCACAACATCCATTTTTCTTTTCATTATTTTTTCATAAGAGACCCTAAAAATTGCTAATAAAAAGTAAAATCACAAAAATACTGAACTCCGAGGAAAAATCAAAAAGAAAATTTACTAATTAAATGGCTCAAACGCACCAAACGAATGGATAACAACTGTCATATTCATGACTTGGTACTGGAATTTTCTTATGCAGACATTGATGGATTAAACTTGGTTTATAGCTGCTAAACCTCCCACCTGTATGACAGTCGCATCAAATTCAATTATATTGACAACGATTTGTTAACAAATCAAACAGACAAAATACTATAAGGTAAAAATGTCAAAAAATAGGTCTACAACAGTCAACATTGTGTTATTATCATTATAAAAACAATTAAATGTAACAAAGTAGCACAAAAATAAAATACATGAAATTTAACAACCTCATTCTTTGCTTTTTTTAATTTAAGATTTTATATACCAGAATAATGTGTTCTCTAAAGGGACATGTCCTTCTGTCGAACTTTTGGACAAGCACGTTACAAATTGGATCAGTGTGTCGGTATAGTACCAAGTACGGGCTATAATAAAGATGCAGCAATCAAAGCTGTGTCAATTTAGACAAAATAATTAGTCAAACAGGTGGAAAGCAAGTCTTTGGGAACACCTGTTGTCGCCAAGCTCTATCAGAACAGTAACAGGTGGAAATGATTAGTTGGCGAAATGAATCGGCTAAAAAATTGACATTCGAACTATTTTTCTACTTTGTCATACTTTTATTATAAACGATTTTAAATGTTTGTAGGTTTTTGAGAACAATATAATTACAATAAGACATAGAAACGTCATTGAAAATAACTTTAATTTAAGAATTTCTTAATTATTATTTATAACTGTTGATGTAAATGTCCTTTGGTTTTGTGAGTCTTTGTTTGCTCCTTGGTTTTGATTGTTATTGTCTTCGTCGCATTGAACAATATAATAATTTTAAAATTCAAAAGCATACCACTTAGCAAAATACTATCATTTTAAGTATGATCTTTTACAGAATTTCCATTGTTCAATAGAAATAGGTTTTTCTGGAATAATTCTGGTAAACCTATAGAATATTTTCTAGGCAGTACTGCACTTTTCAACTAAGAAACAAAGATTGAGTTAAAAACCATCCGCTTCGGGTTGAAAATAGCTTGACGTGTGCGTATCGAAAACCCTGTTTCCTGGATACTCATATCGAGTGTCTTAATTAGATGCCTTATTAATTTCAGCCCGTCATTTTCAGTTTCTTCGAATATATTCAAACTTTTCGATCAGGAGAGTGACAATTTTTCGTTATAAGAGTACACAAGTATGACGCTATAATGAAAACACACTTGTTCCAATGCTGATTATACAAGGTGGATCTTGCAATTTAAAAGACAATTAAACTAACAATAGGTCGTCCAGAATTGACTAATTGATAAAGTTCATGTATCAATGGATTTGCTGGTTTTTCGGACTTACATCCACTAAAAACCGAACCCGCTACCTCCCATACTAGAAGCGAACACAACATCACAAAACTATTTAATGCGACAATCTTGAAATGACACCAACGTCAAGAAGAAAATATTTAAAAAAAAAATGCAAATTTATTAATATATAAACAATTACGGTTGTGTTATTGTGTTTCATTGAGAATGTATTTGAAAATAAGGAAGGTAGAGTTTACGCGTACTTCAATACCAAATGTTCGACAGTAACCAATCAATGCATTAACGCAAAGATATTACGATGTCTAGATAAGAATATCCAATCCATTCATTAACAGAAAGTTTTGTCTCCGAAGTAAGAAGCATCCCGCAAAAGGTTATACTTCAAGTGTTTTTTTTTTTAAAAGAAACATCTAATTTACACCGATGTAACATATAACATAGAGGTACAAATGAATTCACAAAACATATCCGGTCAATATATGGTACAATTTTGAGCTGTCGCTTAGTACAGGACAATATTTCCAAGAACTTTAATACTTTTGCAAATAAAAAACTTCAATATTACATATATGTCTTACCTGCTATATACTTATAGAAAAAAAAATGGTTAAATAAAGACAACAGTAGTATACCGCTGTTCAATAGTCATGTATCGATTAAGCAAAAACATTCCGGGTCGCAAAATGGAATCAATGGAAACACATCTATCTAACTGTAAGAGGAAAACAGCGGAACAACAGAAACAATGAACTGCAACATGAGGGGTCGAATTTAAGCTTTATTGTGTACTGGCCAGCCGGACCAGTGGACAAAAAATCTACTGGTCCGGCTCCATATCTACTGGTCCTAAAAAAAATGACGTTCATTCGACAAAATTATATATATATAAATAATAACCCCCCAGTACCGTGTAATTTTTTTTAAAATATAAATAGATTGAGATTGCGGTGCAATCAGTAATTTTAATCAACAATTTTCCACTGGTCCACCGGACCACCACCTGACAAAGTCTACTGGTCCGAACAACATTCTACTGGTCTCGGACCACCGGACCAGCGCTAATTTTGAACCCTGTGCAACATAAACAAACGCCGGCGTAAATAGAAACGGATTGTTTGATAACAACTACATTACTCCGGACATGGTACATGACATTTAAAAAATTTTGGATTGAACATGGTGTAATAGCTAGCCAAACATCCTGCTTATATGGCAATGCTACAAATATCGCTAAATGACAGCATTACGTGACAGGAATACAGTATAAAGAAACGCAAGAACACTCAGGACATAGAAATACATAAATAAATAACACAACAGTACATTACAACGGGAAACCACAGAATAGGAACAGACACATCCCATGAATTTACGACAGTACACCAGATCACCACAAACGAAGTTTAACATGTGCGTCACACGAATGTACTAATGCTACAAAGAACGACGTAGTTTTGTGAAGTTAATATTATCACAGATAAACTTCTTAAAATAACATTGATTTGTTTTATTGTAAACACGTACAAGAATATATACTTGGGATTGAGTTTGTAATGGTGCTATTTTGTGCATTTTCTAACAATGACAAGAATATTAAAATGGAATTGTGTTTGCAATGGTGTTATTTCAAAACTGTGTATAAACAAATAAATCCTGTGCATATAGTAGCTTTAAACTTCAAATCATACAAATGAAATAGCTGATCCTAATTTTTACATACATATAGAAGAAAAAATAAATGTAACAGTAAACACACTTCAAAACAAACAACATAAAAGCAAAAACACTGAAGACGAACCACGAGTAAATCAACTATACTGACATATGTTAAAGGTACCGAAAATACACATTCTAATGCAATTCGTTTGTAACAATAATGTTGATTGGAAGATGACACAAGACTCTACGTTCTACCAATATTTAACTAAGAAACCCATCATGATGTATTCACTAAATACACTTATCCCTCTTGCTGTTGCTAATTCAATATGGTTATATTTCCTGTGCTAGAAAATATGGGAGCTGGACGTCTGTGACGTAAAATGTCAAAATATAACGTCATTCAATATGTGATGTCATCCAATAAATTACGTTACATTGAAGACCTAAACTGCATGTGTCACCATAGCAGAAACCTCTCATTAGCTCCACTTTGCGTTCACATATAAAGGCGAGGTTTTGAACCCGGGTTCGCCCCCATATTAACTCCACTTAAAATGAGGGGTAATTTTAATCCGGTTTCGCCACGGGTTAAGGCTTTCACATTACCTAAACTTAACCCGGATTAACTTATTCGGGCCGAACCCAGTTTAAAAGGGTAGTGTGAACGAGTTTAAATTCCGCAGCTATATGTCTCAAGTGAGTTAAAAAAAAACTGACGTTTTGATCAAAACTGCAATGAAAGTCTTTTCCTTGAAGCCAAACTCTTTGACAGATCATCTTCCAATTTCCAGTTTGTGTTTGTAATATTTGTTTTTCGTATTTTTTTTTGGTTATAAATAAGGCGGTTACTTTGCCAAATAGTTGCATATTTTGCTTAATTTTATGGACAAATGTGGGTTGAGCCTATAACCAGAGTAAATCAAGTTTTAGTGACACCAAAGGAAAAAAATCATCTAGAAACATCTCCTTTTGATATCCCAATGTATGGTGTGGATTACAAATGTTTGTTCGGATTGATGTATTGTTACGTTAGTTAGAACAAGTTACAGTACATGAATAAAATGTTGAATGAATTATCAAATATACAATTAAATGAAATAAATATATTATAACTTTTGTGCTCTCAAACCTAAATATTTGAAGCCAGATATGTGTAAATAAGCTGTAATGTAAAGTTCTTTTTAAACAGAATACATAAAAGTATATAACATGTGTAAGGTAAACGTTATATTTGAATCTTACCGATACTTTGTCATATGAAACCTCAAATTAAAAAAAATTATGCATATGTTTTTTTATAACTAAATGGATAGTTTTCATTATAAAACTTATGTACATATACCTTATTATGAAGAAATTTCTTTGATTTGTCCACATTTAGAAGACTTTTTTTTAATTGCTTGCTTCCAGGAGGCAATTTGCCGACAAATTTTCCGTATGCAGGGGACCTTAGCGTGACTCTTCTCGTAAAAATCCGGTGATCATAATACGCATGATCTGTCAATGAAATAAACTATTATCTAAATGTACATGTTATACACGTGCTCAATATCCATGTTTCTTTGTTGATTGTTTACTATAATGTGACAATCGGTAAACTACGGTTTCGAAACACGACATGCAATTAATCAACTCCCATATGTTCAAATCATAACAGACAGACGGAAAAAAATGTTTTCCATTATAAACAAGGTATTAAATAAAACTGGAAATCAACATCAATTCTAGAAAACCTCCATTTCTTCTTACCTCTTAATTTCATGGTGTTAGTTCAATTATTTTTTAATTTGATGTAATTACCTTTTTTTCTGTTTAGTTGTTTTTTTTCATATTCAACCTATTAATTATGTTTTACATACATATTGTGCATTATAACTTACCTTAGGAAATAAATTGCAAAACTTGATAGTATGGCTAAACCTTTTCATGATTTGTAAACATGAAAACTTAGAAACTAAGCTTACTCCATGCATGCATGGACGAAGGTAACTAACGTTAACTTAGTCCATGCATGCATGGACTAAAACGACTTAGTCCATGCATGCATGCACTAAGGCAACTAACCCTAACTTAGTCCATGCTTGCATGGACTAACACAACAGACTTAGTCCATGCATGCATGGACGAAGGCAACCAAGGCTAACTTAGTCCATGCTTGCATGGACGAAGGCAACTAAAATTAACTTTTTTAAAGTTTAAAAAATTTATAAATGCAAAATATTTCAAAAAAATCAAATTTTTCAAAAATTAAAAAAAAATAATTGAATATTTAAAAAAAAAAAATTTTTTAAATTTAATTCTTATAAAATAAACGAAAAAAACATGAAAAATTTACAAAATCATTTTTTTCCAAAATGCTGAAAAAGTTTAAATTCCATTTTTTTTTATCAAAATTAAACAAAAAGAAGAAAAAAATGGTTAATTATCACTGTGTATTATCACCACCGGATATAGGTACCCTTGCATATAGGTATAAATGCCACATGAGAATATTCACGTCTGCCAAAAGATTAGAATGTGTTCACATTTTATTTAAATGATAAAAACTCTTCCCTGAACAGATCAGTTGGAGCTGAAAATTTGTTTAACATAACCTGGACAGTAGCTGCAATTAGTTCCTGAAAGTTCCTAATCATTTAGTAGTGGTAAGTGTTATTTTAGTTTATTGTTATTATATCTGTAATAAACATGTTTAATCAGTTTAATTGAGGTCTGGAGCTGGCATGTCAGTTAACTGCTAGTAGTCTGTTGTTATTTATGTATTATTGTCATTTTATTAATTTCTTTTGTTATATCTTTTGACATCGGACTCGGACTTCTCTTGAACTGAATTTTAATGTGCGTATTGTTATTCTTTTACTTTTCTACATTGGCTAGAGGTATAGGGAGAGGGTTGAGATCTCATAAACATGTTTAACCCCGCCGCAATTTTGCGCCTGTCCCAAGTCAGGAGCCTCTGGCCTTTGTTAGTCTTGTATGATTTTAAATTTTAGTTTCTTGTGTATAATTCAGAGTTTAGTATGACATCCATTATCACTGTACTATTATGCATATTTTAGGGGCCAGCTGAAGGACACCTACGGGTGCGGGAATTCTCGCTACATTGAAGACCCATTGGTTGCCTTCGGCTGTTGTTTTCTCTATGGTCGGGTGGTTGTCGCTTTGACATATTCACCATTTCCTTTCTCAATTTTATTTGTTGCACTATGATTTTTGCCTTTGTCTCAATAGCAGCTAACTTTTTGTATATATTGTACATGTACATGCAAGTCGTCAAAACATCAACCCAAAAATGTAAGATCTGTAAGTTTGCTTTCGCAATTTTTTTGTTCTTCCCATGCCGGAATTCTAACCCATGTTACTGAGATATTGTGACACCAAATCTGTACAATTTTTAAACACCAGGGAAGAGCAGATGATTTAAACACTTTTGTGTAATCCAGCATTATATAAGATGTTTTTGTGTCTAATGTTATAAAGCAGTTTGAGCATTCAAATACATGTTCATTATGTCCACTGGTTGTGTTTGGTTGCTGTCTGCCATATTAAATGGATTTCCTTTTTTTGTTTTTTTGCTTAAATTTGTCTATTAGCTTTCTACTTTGAAATTAAAAGAAAAGTTCACAAATTAGGTGTGCTGGGCTTATTTTAATTAACCTTCATCAGAAACATACAAACAAAAATTTGACAGCAAATGATGTAGATACCATTATCTTGGGACTTAATAAGCCCATGTATAACAATCTTTAAATTAAGGCTTTTGCTTATTGTTGAAGACTTCAGGTGACCTGTACTTGTTTACATCAGTGCCATATTATAATGGGCTAGTAGTTGTCTCAATTGCAATCATTCCATGTATCCTTGCTTTTGTATCATTTAAAGACTTCAATTCTTAAATCATTTAAGTTAACACATTTTAATTTCAAAACATTCAACAGATATTTCCAAATAACAAATTTTGTAAACAACAGATATAATTGGTAACTGGTAATTATTTTACAGTCAATATGTTTTTATATTTATCAAGAGGCATCATAATTATGTTCATTAAATTCTTTCCTTGTCAGACTGTTACTGATCTCAAAACCAGTGAAAATTGCAAGTAGCTTTTAGTTTCTAGTAGTACTATTTTGATAAGATGTGTAATTTTTCGTCATTTCTTTTGATGTTCTGTTATAATCAGTCAGACTATTTCACCAAGATGTTTTCAAATTCTCCTAGTACTTCAAAGTGCTCTTTTTTCAATAATAATCTGAAATACACAAAATCAACAGGTTAGTAACTTCATAATGTACAAACTTTAACATGTCAGATTAATATGATTAAGAAAATGATGTGCAGCGCAGCCTTGTTATTTGACTGACCAGTTGGTGCATGTTTGGACACAATATTCAAGCTTGATAGACTGTCTGTATTTGAATTTTGATCAAAATTATGAGAAAAAAAATCCCCCCTCCCCCAATTTTTTTCAACCCCCTTTCAGTAATTACCCCAAAACTTAATCCCATCCTTTTCCTTTGTGGTATGGTACTTTGCAGTACAATTTTAAAGAAATCCATACACTTAAACACAAAATATTGTCTGGAAATTAGAAAAATGCTTGTTTTTGACCCCCTATTTCCTGAACGTTTGAGGCAATTACCCCTTTAAACAATTCCAGTCTACCCTTTGTGATATGGAACCTTGAAGAACAATTTCAGAGAGATTAGTACACTGGCACACAAGTTAATGTCTGGAAACTACAAAAATGCTTCTTTTTTGCCCCTAATTTCTAAACTGTTGGTACCATTACCCCAAAAATCAACCCAACCTTCCTTTTTGGTATTAAACCTTGTGTAAAATTTCATGGATATCCATCGCTTAAACTATATAATTATCCGGAAACCATATGT
Source organism: Mytilus galloprovincialis (assembly GCF_965363235.1). Lineage (NCBI taxonomy): Eukaryota > Metazoa > Mollusca > Bivalvia > Mytilida > Mytilidae > Mytilus > Mytilus galloprovincialis. Next base: position 83,095,816 of record NC_134845.1, on the reverse strand, counting down.
GTCGACATACATCGCTAACAACAACATCATACCATAATATGACTCAATTTTATTCTTCGAACTTATAAAGATCAGGACGCTGTTTTTTACTTTTTAATTGTTTAACATTTTACAATGGGGGGCTTTTATTTATAGCTTATTACAATATATATGGTAATTATTTTTGCTAAAGGCTGAAAGCAAACCACTGAACTGTCATTGTTCATAAAGATAGTTTTCATGGGCAATCTTAGCACATCTCTTCATTTTTACATGATGATCATTTTGAAAATCAGTCATTGTTATTTGTGGAAACCCTTCTTGGAATTTAGTGAAACTTGAATATATAAGCATTACCATTTTTATGATAAAAAAATTCAAAATATTTTCATTTCCTGTATCTACATGATCTAATTAATAAAGGATTTTAGTATTTTTGCAGTTAACATTAATCTGTAGCTTCTTTCTAGGGTTTAATATAAAACAAAGAGTGCACACACTGAAATGTCTCGCCTTCTTTTGTAGTCCTTAAAATAAAGCTTTATTACAATTGAAACATAACCTTAACATTAACCTAAAAAACTAAAAATTGACCACTAAACCATGAAAATGAGGCCAAGGACAGGCAAGGTGAGATGAACCATACAAGGCACACATCTATACAGCTAATAATTCTTCCATACAACTAATATATTTCCATACACCTAATATAGTTATTATAGCAGTAGACTTATTGCATATATTATTAGATAAAAAGACAAAAACTCAAAAACTTAACTTTGACCACTGACCATGAAAATGAGGTCAAGGGCAGATGACACATACCAGCTAGAAATGTACACCTAACAATCATTCTGTTATTATTTCCATACACCAAATATATTAGACCTATTGCAAATAGTATATGAAAAACAGAAAAAAAACACAAAAACTCAACTATAATCACTGAACCATGGAAATGAGGTCAAGGTCAGATGACACCTGCCAGTTGGACATGTACACCTTATAGTCCTCCATACACCAAATATACTAGACATATTGCTTTTAGTATCTGAGATATGGACTTGACGGTCACCAAAACTTAACATGTTCACTGATCCATGAAAGGAGGTCGAGGTCAAGTGAAAACTGTATGACAGTCATGAGGACCTTGCAAGGTACTCACATACCAAATATAGTTATCCTATTACTTATAATAAGAGAGAATTTCACTTTACAAACCAGATGCTCCGCAGGGCACAGCTTTATAGGACCACAGAGGTCGAACCCTGAACAGTTGGGGCAAGTATGGACACAACATTTAAGCTTGATACAGCTCTGAATTTGGATTGTGATTAAATAGTTGACACAAGATAGGTTTCTGACACAGAATGAATGTGGTCTAAGAACTTACACTTAATAAACTGTTATCACAGAGATATGTATCCCCTTTTTGTAATTTTGATTATGCAATGTTGAAATTAAATAGCAATATTTTAACATGTAAGTTATGCAAATATTCATGTAATTTTGATAATGCAATGTTGAAATTAAATAGCAATATTTTAACATGTAAGTTATGCAAATATTCAAAGTCTATGAACAATGACTGAAGGTACATGGCTAAACAATCTCCATGGAATGAGATGTGCCAATGATAAATATAATACAACTGCATACCAATTACCATTGACTCATAATAAGTAGTTCCCTTTAAACGAACCTAAACACAAACATTAACTTTTAAACTATGTAAAAGTTTCAAAGTCAATGAACCATGATCAGGGGTGGGGCTATATAATCTCCATGAAAACAACACTTTCAAATGACAATAAATTTGCATACCAAATATCATTGACTTAACATTAGCAGTTCATCTTAAACTGATATTATCACAAACTAATACATGTAAACTAAGCAAAAGTTTCAAAGTCAATAGACCATGACTGAGGGGGCAGGGCCAAATATTCTCCATGGAAATGAGATGTGCTAATGTTTATAAAACTGAACACCAATTAACATTGGCCTACCACTAATGGTTCCCCTTGAACTGACCTTAACACAAACTAATACATATTAACTTAGCAAAATTATCAAAGTCTATAGACCATGACTAAGGAGGCGGAGTCAAAAAATCTCCATGAAAATGAGATATGCCAATGCTTATACAACTGCATACCAAATATCATTGACCTACCACTAGTGGTTCACCATAAATTGACCTAATCACAAACTAATACATTGTTGATGCTGCCGCCGCGGGGAACACCATACCTATGTCTCATTTTTTTACTCCGTCAAGGCGAGAAAAAAACTTATAAATTTTAAATTGGACATTTACCTATTATGGTCAAATATCCAAAATATAAATACATGGTTAGATTCAGCATATCATCATGATCATAGAACCCCAAGAATTCAATTTTTGATGAAATCAAATAATGTGCAATTTTAGTCCCTTTAGACCTCAAGCATGTCAATGTGGATCAATTTGATAACCAGGCCCAAATATTAAAATTCTAAATACACGGTTAGATTCAGCATATTAAAGAACCCCATTTTTGTTGAAATCAAACAAAGTTTAATTTGAACCCCGATTTGGACCAAGTCCATAATCAAAAATCTAAGTACATGTTTAGATTCAGCATCAAAGAAGTCCAAGAATTCAACTTTTGTTATAATCAAACAAAGTTTAATTTTGGACCCTTTGTACCTTAATGTAGACCAATTTGAAAACAGGACCAAAAATTAAAAATCTAAGGGTGCTATAAACAGTTTCGTATAAAAAACTAGGGGTAATTCCCCCGACTAAAAATAGACTTGGAGGGAAGTCCCTTTTTATCAACATAATTGGTAAACCAGATGCTCCGCAGGGCGTAGCTTTATACGACCGCAGAGGTTGAACCCTGAACGGTTGGGGCAAGTATGGACACAACATTCAAGCTGGATTCAGCTCTAAATTTGGATTGTGATTAAATAGTTGACATAGCATAGGTTTCTGACACAGAATGAATGTGTTCTAATGAACTTAAAATTTTTGTTTTCTCTTAGAGCAATTCACTATGCTGTTGAATATTAATCCTCTCAAAAAAATGTTTGAAGAAATTTTCTTTTTTATTTATGAAATTTCAAATGAGAAAAATTGAACCCAATTTTTTTAATCACATCCCCCTTTCCCTTATTCCAAAACTAATTTCAATTAAAATTTCTAATGGAGTTTGCAACAATAACTACTCATTTAAATACATCATAAAATATTAAGATGTAAAAAAAACTGCTTGTTATCACTGAATGGTAAAGATTATTTTAATTTATCAGTTGGTAGTAAAAAGTGAATATACATTGTATATTGTATATAACAAAGATTTAAGTTGATTCTGGACAAAGAAAGATAACTTCAATAAAAAAAAAATCTTGCTATTGCACAATATTTTGCAATTAGATATTTCTTGCTTACTATTCTGGACAAAGAAAGATAACTCTAATTAAAAAAAAATTTGCTACTTCACAATATTGTGCAATTAGATATTTCTTGCCATTGCGCAATACTGTGCAATTGAAAAGACTTGCTATTGCACAATACTTAATATAATAATTTTAGATCCTGATTTGGACCAACTTGAAAACTGGGCTCATAATAAAAAATCTAAGTACATTTTTGGATTCAGCATATCAAAGAACCCCAAGATTTCTATTTTTGTTAAAATCAGACTAAGTTTAATTTTGGACCCTTTGGACTTTAGTGTAGACCAATTTGAAAACAGGACCAAAAATGAAGAATATACATACACAGTTAGATTTGGTATATCAAAGAACCCCATTTATTCAATTTTTGATGAAATCAAACAAAGTTTAATTTTGGACCCCGATTTGGACCAACTTGAAAACTGGGCCAATAATCAAGACTCTCAGTACATTTTTAGATTCAGCATATCAAAGAACCTTACTGATTCATTTTTTGTCAAAATCAAACTAAGTTTAATTTTGGACCCTTTGGACCTTAATGTAGACCAATTTGAAAACGGGACCAAAAGTTAAGAATCTACATACACAGTCATGACAGTTAGATTCGGCATATCAAAGAACCCCAATTATTCAATTTTGATGAAATCAAACAAAGTTTAATTTTGGACCCTTTGGGCCCCTTATTCTGTTGGGACCAAAACTCCCAAAATCAATACCAACCTTCCTTTTATGGTCATAAACCTTGTGTTTAAATTTCATAGATTTCTATTTACTTATACTAACGTTATGGTGCGAAAACCAAGAAAAATGCTTATTTGGGTCCCATTTTGGCCCCTAATTCCTAAACTGTTGGGACCTAAACTCCCAAAATCAATACCAACCTTCCTTTTGTAGTCATTAACATTGTGTTTAAATTTCATTGATTTCTATTTACTTAAACTAAAGTTATTGTGCGAAAACCAAGAATAATGCTTATTTGGGCCCTTTTTTGGCCCCTAATTCCTTAACTGTTGAAACCAAAACTCCCAAAATCAATCCCAACCGTTCTTTTGTGGTCATAAACCTTGTGTCAAAATTTCATAGATTTCTATTAACTTAAACTAAAGTTATAGTGCGAAAACCAAGAAAATGCTTATTTGGGCCCTTTTTGGCCCCTAATTCCTAAAATGTTGGGACCAAAACTCCCAAAATCAATACCAACCTTCCTTTTGTGGTCATAAACCTTGTGTTAAAATTTCATAGATTTCCATTCACTTTTACTAAATTTAGAGTGCGAAAACTAAAAGTATTCGGACGCCGGACGACGACGACGACGACGACGCCAACGTGATAGCAATATACGACGAAAAATTTTTCAAATTTTGCGGTCGTATAAAAAGTATCATGTTTTTTATATTTAATTGTAAAATTAAGTTAATTAGCTTCAATTAAAACAGGTTGAATGATTAAAATAATTTTTAAAAATTAGATTAAATACACATGTTTTAAGGGGAAACCAACTGTAAACATCCTGTTTTTTTGGCAGTGAAAAGTGCAAAACTTATTTGCACCCACTGTATCTCTTTTCGAAGCAGGGGAACGTAGCCTGAAGCATAAATTTTTAGAAAGACCAGGTAAAAACCTATGAAATTCATACTGTTTTGAATATGAAAAATGTGCATGTATCATGTCTGCATGGGTGTGCACATGGCCTGATTTCATGTTTTTTATGCATAGATTAGGCAATGTTTTTCCCATTGTCTCTGGATAAAACTTTTTGGTACATGTACTATTAAAAGTACAATTTATTTTTATTTCATTATAAACTAGAGAAAATTCTGATTCTAATGATATAGTTTTATACAAGTATCTTCATTAACATTAACACCACTAAGGGTCAATTATAGATGGTCCCTCAAAATATGACGTCATAGAAAAAAACTGTTGATTGCACCCTAAATACATGGTTAGATTTGACATATATACAAGAACCCAAATAATTCATTTTTTGATGAAATCAAACAAAGTTTAATTTTGGACCCTTTGGACCCTCATTCCTTAACTGTTTGGGACCAAAACTCCCAAAATCAATAACAACCTTCCTTTTGTGGTCATAAACTTTGTGTTAAAATTTCATAGATTTCTATTCACTTATACTATTAAAGTTATTGTGCAAAAACCAAGAAAAATGCTTATTTGGGCCCTTTTTGGCCCCTAACTCCTAATCTGTTGGGACCAAAACTCCCAAAATCAATTTGAAACTTCCTTTTCTAGTCTTTAACCTTGTGTTTAAATTTAATAGGTTTCTATTTACTTATACTAGTTATAGTGTGAAAACCAAATGTCTTCGGATGACAACGACGACACCAACCTCATACCAATATACGACCAAAATTTTGAATTTTTGCAGTCGTATAAAAATCTTAACTTTTTTTTCAAGTAGACACTCAACCATGAAAATTAGGTCAAGGACATTAGACATGTGACTGAGAGAAACTTGGTAACCTGAGGCATTTTGGTATATATTCAAAGTATGAAGCATCCAGGTCTTCATCCTTCTAAAATATAAAGCTTTTAAGAATTCAGCTAACTCCGCTGCTGGCCCCCAGAACATTATATATATGTCGAGCTTTCTGCAACAAAAGTTGCAGACTCGACAATAAGATGATGTGGTATAATAGTCTATTTTCACATTATCAACTTTTGACTCGGATTCTATGTTTTTTCAACAGGTTTTAATACCTTCTCTGTGGTAAGATATCTTGGTACTCTGTCACTACAAACACCCGAAAGAAGTAAATTCAAAAATATAAATGGTGCAATTTTGGGGGAAGGTTTACTGTTTTCTGATGATTTAGTCATGTATAGAAAACATAATGGCATATGCATTAAACAGTTAACTTCCCTCAAATTTGTTCCGATTAAAGTGGGTACATGTAAATAGGAAATTTGTCTATTGCCAATGACACAATATCCACCTTGAATGACATCGACATCAAATAACTGATACCATGGATACTGTGTCATACTTTCACAGATTTCTATGAAACTTTGCAGATGCTTTTATGATTGCATTTTTAGTTGTGCTAATGTTGATGGTATGTTTTAATATACATGTACTGCCCACTTTAAACAAATTTTATTGTTTCACATACAGTTATTACCATCTTACCCAATACATTTGATGCATACTTCGAGGTACATGTATTAATACAAATATAAACATTACTTTAAATTTATGTTTACCTTCATTTGATATCCTTAATCTTCAGTCAAACTTTCCGACTCCTCAACCATTTTTTTGTCAACAGAGGAAATTTACCTCCTTTATCTACAATAAAATTCTAATTAAAACTAGACCTTACAAAAAACTCTGTGGCTAATTTATTAAATAATTAGGAGTTGACTGACAATTTCAACCATTCATGATACTTATTTGATGATCTTTTCTTGTTGATCATTTTTGCGACTTAAACTAAAATTTCTCTCCATCTATATGTTATTTGTTTAGATGACATCAAGTGATGGCTATAATCATTCATTTATAGGTCTAGGTTAGCTTTTAAGGGCATACGATACAGTTACAGAGGAGGTAATGACGTTGCTAATGCAAAATGTTATTTTCGCGACATCAAACTTTAACATACCAGAGAAAAATGCATTTTTCGACTGATTTTTATCATTCAAACTGAATTTATTTGAAAACGAGTTCATGGAACCCCATTTTTCAAAACAGCAATTTGTTTGACTTTCAATTTGCAGGGAGATTATGTGACCCAAATTTGATAAAACTTTAAATAAATGATTTTTTTTAATTTTGATAAACATAAAGCCAAAAATGACATATTTTTCCTCAATTCATGAACATTTGATAAATACGAGTTATTTCGGAATAAAAAATGCATAATTTTTTAGGATACTTATAAAATACAGAAATTACCGATTATTTAAAATCATAAGAAACCTCAAATTAAAAAAAAATATGCATATGTTTTTTATAACTAAATGGTTAGTTTTCATTAAACAACTTATGTACATATACTTTTTTCTGATGAAAATTCTTTAATTTGTCCACATTTAGAAGAAGAGTACTTATTTTTAATTGCTTGCGGCAGCAAGCAATTTGCCGACATATTTTCAGTATGCATAGTGACCCGAGCGTAACCCTCCTCGTAAAAATCTGGTGACCACAATACGCATGGATCTGTCATTGAAATAAACAAATATCTGATTATACATGTTAAACACGTGCTCAATACCCATGTTTTTTGTGATTTGTTTACTATAAGGTGACAATTGGTTAAACTCGGCTTCAAATCACGGCATTTAATGAGCAGCCATATTTGTTCAATTATAACAAACAGAGAGAAAGAAAAAATGGCGATTAATATATGATATATTTGCGAAAATAATGATAAAATCCTGCACATATGACTAAGTTTATGAATGTATACATCCATTGGTTCAAGAACTGGACAAACATTATTTTTCACCACTCACTCGTTTCATATGACTTTAACAAACTAGTGTCGCTCACCTTGGTCTATGTGAATATTAAACAAAGGACACAGATGGATTCATGACAAAATTGTGTTTTGGTGATAGTGATGTGTTTGTAGATCTTACTTTACTAAACATTCTTGCTGCTTACAATTATCTGTATCTGTAATGAACTACGTCCAGCTAGTTTCAGTGGAAAATTATAGTGAAAATTTACAAATTTTAAGAAAAATGGTTACAAATTGACTATAAAGGGCAATAACTCCTTAGGAGGTCAATTGACCATTTTGGTCATATTGACTTAATTGTAAATCTTACTCAGCTGAACAATATTGCTGTTTACAGTTTATCTCTATAATAATATTCAAGATAATAACCAAAAACAGCAAAATTTCCTTAAAATTACCAATTCAAGGGCAGCAACCTAACAACTGGTTGTCCGATTCATCTTAAAAAATTCTGGGCAGATAGATCTTGACCTGAATAATAATTAAACCCCATGTCAGATTTGCTCTAAATGCTTTGGTTTTTGAGTTATAAGCCAAAAACTGCATTTTACCCTTTTGTTCTATTTTTTGCCGTAGCAGCCATCTTAATTGGTTTGCCCGGTCACAAAACACAATTTTTAAACTAGATAGCCTAATAATGATTCTGGCTGTGTTTGGTAAAATTTGGCCCAGTAGTTTCAGAGGAGAAGATTTTTGTAAAAGTTAACTAACTAAGATTTACGAAAAATGGTTAAAAATTGACTATAAAGGGCAATAACTCCTAAAGGGGTCAACTGACCATTTTGGTCCTGTTGACTTATTTGTAAATCTTATTTTGCTGAACATTTTTGCTGTTTACAGTTTATCTCTATCCATAATAATATTCAAGATAATATCCAAAAACAGCAAAATTTCCTTAAAATTACCAATTCAGGGGCAGCAACCCAACAACAGGTTGTCCCATTCATCTTTAAATTTCAGGGCAGATAGATCTTGACCTGATTTACAATTTTACCCCTGTCAGATTTGCTCTAAATGCTTTGGTTTTTGAGTTATAAGCCAAAAACTGCATTTTACCCCTATGTTCTATTTTTAGCCATGGTGGCCATCTTGGTTGGTTGGCCGGGTAAAAAAACACAAATTTTAAACTAGATACATCAATGATGATTGTGGCCAAGTTTGGTTTAATTTGGCCCAGTAGTTTCAGAGGAGAAGATTTTTGTAAAAGTTAACGACGACGGACGCCAAGTGATGAGAAAAGCTCACTTGGCCTTTTAGGCCAGGTGAGCTAAAAACAATTTGTGTTTATCTTTTATAACAAAAAAATTATGTCTTTTTTTCGAAAAAAGAAAATACGGCCACATATCTGAATTTTGAGCAAATATACAAAATTTCGACCTCATTTTTCTCAAAAAGTAGCACATGAAGGTATATTTTTTATTACATATTTGATTTAATCAGGTAAAAAATAGCCTATGCAAATTTTCACGAACTTGTAAATACAGGATCAAAACTGTACGGTATGCCCTTAAGAGAAATTCAGCCCATTGTGTAAGGACAAGGATAAAATATTGATTATTAGAACATGCTTTCAGTAACTGCTATAAATCTCAGATTTGTATTTCATGTGTTTTTGTTTTAGGATTTTTTATTGTGCTTTGACTTTGTATTGATCTTAGAATTAAGCCCTTTTCAAATGGTTTACGGTATATAGTTTGCTAGTTGGAATGTTGCACCACTGTCATAGGTTAGAAGGAGGGTTTCGTCCCAGCAACCATTTTTAATGTTTTACAAACTCCATGTGTCTGTCTCAATTCAGGAGCTTGTAATTCAGTAGTTTGTTGCTGTATATCATAACAGTTTATCGTTCAATGTTTTGTTAATAAATCAGGCCCTAAGTTGTTCATTGGTAATTTCAAGTCCTTGATGTTGTATAGCTCATTGTTGAAGGATGTAGTTACCTATGGTTGTTAATTTTTGTCTCACTGGTCTCTCATGGAGAGTTGTTTCATTTACAATCATACCACATCTTCTTATTTTTACAAAACATTTAAATAAGTATACTTCACCTTAGAAGCTGCAAACAAACTGGTACAGTCCAAGTTCCTTTTCTCTTTGTTTCTTCAACATCATTTGTATGAATGTATCTGCAACATCTACAAGGAAAAATTGTTTCTGTAAAAATGATAAACGTACTTCAATCTTATACTTAATAAAAAAAAATGGGGTCACCGTTCACAACCTGCCTTCGAAAGAAGCATACATTTTTGTAAAGGTACCTTTTTTCTGTTGAACTAATAGCAGAAATAGAGGTACATGTAATACCGAAATAAGAGAACTTAATTACAGAAATCGCTCAAATTTTACAATAGTTTAGTTTAAGAACAGTTTAATTGAAAATAATAATAAAAAAAAAGGTCACGGATGAGTTCCAAAAATGGCATTTTTATACCAAAGGGAGATAATTTTGAGCAATTTTAATGATATCTACATTTTACAATTCATCTGAGGCCATCAAAAATTGATTTTTTAAAATTATTTTTGTACCATATATGATAAAGTAACAAGTCTTGCACGTTAAAGACACCCTTGTAGATTTCGAAAAAGAGTAGGCTAATGCCGCTACAAGGCAGCACTCACACCCGCAAAGTGGAAAGGGATTGATATAAGTTGTAAAACTTGTTTCCCAATCCACTATAAATAAATATGTTTAAACTAAAGTAACAACTACTTAAGGTAACAAATAAAAGAAGTAGGTAAGGTTCCGATTTTGGCCTCAAATTTCAAATTCATCTAACGAAAGATTTTGGACACTTTTTAAACTCTTAACTGTCTATTTCAATTGATTCAATTAGTTAATGTGAAAGATTTTGACTGACTTAGTCATTAAAAACGCTCAGATTCAAGCTTTCGTATGAAAAATCTATTGAATTTGCCAAAAAATGTCACTTTTCTGATGGTTTTTGTCAAAAAATGAAAGTGGCCGCATCTGTGTTCATCAACCTTTACATGTATATATATATTATGTATTATCATTAAATACAATTAAAGAACCTTAGTGAGCACACTCACATACCCCACGTCCCCACATTGTCATTGGAGAAATTAAATTAGTGTAAGAAAAAAAAATTGTATAAGAAAAATTAATTTCCTGCCAATATGCACATCTAAATAGTATGTCCTTATTATCTACAAAATTTCATGAAATTCTGTTGTGTGGTTTCAGAGGAGTTGAGATGACAAACTGTTGCAGAAGTACATTGAAGCAAATAAGTTCAAAGGGGCGTAACTCCTAGAAAAAAAATTGAATCACAATTTCCCGTCGATATGCAGAACTACATCGTATGTCCTTAATATCTGAAAAGGTTTCGTGAAATTCTGTTGTGTGGTTTGAGAGGAGTTGCCATAACAAACTGTTGCAGTAAAACATTGAAGTAAATAAGTTCAAAGGGGCTTAACTCCTAGGAAAAAAATTGAATCGCAATTTCCCGTTGATATGCACAACTACATAGTATGTCCTTATTTCTGAAAAGGTTTCATGAAATTTTGTTGTGTGGTTTGAGAGTAGATGAGATGACAAACTGTTGCAGTAGTACATTGAAGTAAATAAGTTCAAAGGGGCGTAACTCCTAGAAAATAAATTGAATCGCAATTTCCCGTCGAATATGCACAACTACATAGTATGTCCTTATTATCTGAAAAGGTTTCATGAAATTCTGTTGTGTGGTTTGAGAGGAGTTGTGATGACAAACTGTTGCAGTAGTACATTAAAGTAAATAAGTTCAAAGGGGCGTAACTCCTAGAAAATAAATTGAATCGCAATTTCCCGTCGATATGCACAACTACATAGTATGTCCTTATTATCTGAAAAGGTTTCGTGAAATTCTGTTGTGTGGTTTGAGAGGAGTTGCGATGACAAACTGTTGCAGTAGTACATTAAAGTAAATAAGTTCAAAGGGGCGTAACTCCTAGAAAAAAAATTGAATCGCAATTTCCCGTCAATATGCATAACTACATAGTATGTCCTTATTATCTGAAAAGGTTTCATGAAATTCTGATGCATGGTTTGAAAGGAGTTGTGATGACAAAAAACAGGACTGAGGGACAGACGAACAGTTCAAAAACATTATACCCTCCGCAACTCGTTGCATGGGGTATAATTAACATTTCAATATTATAAATGAACACGAATAATTACAATATCATAATGTAAGGGGAAAATTTACACTTTCATTTAAGACGGAAACCGTCTAAAATTTACCAAAAAATCTAAAATTTTGAAGATTTCAGTAATTTAGCATAACTTAATGATGCTACATGTAGTACCTGATATATGCATTGTATTGTCAAAAACATCCTATATTTATTTAGCAGAAGCATGCTACTTTCCAATAAATAGCTTAAGGATTACATTTTCACAATTTTGTAAAACTGCTATATTTTGTAGCCAAAAAGGGGTCTTACTGAATCTACTCCTTTGTAATGAAAAAATAAATGTTTATTTTTCTCTTAAATTTTTATACATGTACCCTCGAGCCTCCTTATTGTAACTTATAGTAGTTTCTGGTTTTATCATTGTTGCAGGCCATACAGTGACCTAAAGTTGTTAATTTCTAATGTAATTGTGTCTATTGTCTAGAGACAAGATTTGTCTCATTGGCAATCATACAGTATACCATATTTTCTTTTTAATTTGTTGACTTAATATTCTGAATATTTCAACACCTATTCACATATTTTTAAACTAGAAATCAATGGTGGATCTAGAAATTTTCATAAGAGGGGGCCCTTTTACTGCCTAAGAGGGGGTCCCTACTTGAGTCATTCCCTATACAATCAACTAAATTTTTCTAACAAAAGGTGTTGTCAGACCGGGCCACCTGATTCTGCCTATCTAGAAACATAATAGTGAGTTGTCTCATTGGCAATCATACAGTGTACCACATTTTCTTTTTAATTTGTTGACTTAATATATTTCTTAATATTTTCAACACCTATTCACATATTTTTAAACTAGAAAACAATGGCGGATCTAGAAATTTTCATAAGAGGGGGCCCATAGACTGTCCAAGAAGGGGTCCCCACTTCAGTCTTTTCCCCTTACATTATGATATTGTAAAGTCAATTGTAAAATACTGGTATCGATTTGAAAATCTTACAACTGAATTCATATGTTGAAATCATAATCTTTCAGTCAGTTTAATTGAAGTTTGGAGCTGGCATGTCAGTTAACTGCTAGTAGTCTGTTGTTATTTATGTATTATTGTCATTTTGTTTATTTTCTTTGGTTACATCTTCTGACATCAGACTCGGACTTCTCTTGAACTGAATTTTAATGTGCCTATTGTTATGCGTTTATTTTTCTACATTGGTTAGAGGTATAGGGGGAGGGTTGAGATCTCACAAACATGTTTAACCCCGCCGCATTTTTGCGCCTGTCCTAAGTCAGGAGCCTCTGGCCTTTGTTAGTCTTGTATTATTTTTATATTAGTTTCTTGTGTACAATTTGGAAATTAGTATGGCGTTCATTATCACTGACCTAGTATATATTTGTTTAGGGGCCAGCTGAAGGACGCCTCCGGGTGTGGGAATTTCTCGCTACATTGAAGACCTGTTGGTGACCTTCTGCTGTTGTTTTTTATTTGGTCCGGTTGTTGTCTCTTTGACACATTCCCCATTTCCATTCTCAATTTTATCAGTCTATTGAAAGATGCTTATAAATGCAGCCAAGAGCTTCACAAATCTAACATAACTTCTTCTGCCAGTTCTCATTTGCTAGTAGAAAAAGTTTTTGAAATTAAACAAGAACTAAAACATTTCGGACAATATAAATTTTTGAACATATCTAGCAAATTAATTCACACTAATAAAATTGAGAATGGAAATGGGGAATGTGTCAAAGAGACAACAACCCGACCAAATAAAAAACAACAGCAGAGGGTCACCAACAGGTCTTCAATGTAGCGGGAAATTCCCGCACCCGGAGGCGTCCCTCAGCTGGCCCATAAACAAATATATACTAGTCCAGTGATAATGAACGCCATACTAATTTCCAAATTGTACACAAGAAACTAAAATTAAAATAATACAAGACTAACAAAGGCCAGAGGCTCCTGACTTGGGACAGGCGCATAAATGCGGCGGGGTTAAACACGTTTGTGAGATCTCAACCCTCCCCCTATACCTCTAACCAATGTAGTAAAGTAAACGCATAACAAAACGCACATTAAAATTCAGTTCAAGAGAAATCCGAGTCTGATGTCAGAAGATGTAACCAAAGAAAATAAACAAAATGACAATAATACATAAATAACAACAGACTACTAGCAGTTAACTGACATGCCAGCTCCATATATATTAGCAATTGGTATGCAAAATAAAGCTTCTGATAGAAAACTGTATAATAATGTGAAATTTAAGCTACAGTCATGCTTCAATGATTCCCTATATATAAACAGTGGCGGATCCAAAAATTTTCATAAGTGGGGCCCACTGACTGACCTAAGAGGGGGCCGCTCCAGTCACGCTTCAGTGATTTCCTATATAAGCAACCAAATTTTTCCCAAAAAAGGGGGGGGGGGGGGAAGGCCCCCTCCTAAATGATAAATCCGCCTCTGATAAACCAATTTTTTCCCACGAAAGGGGGGGGGGGGGGTGGCCAAGGATCCGACTATGCATTGGGAACATGTGTTCATGTATTAAATATACTGTTCCCAGCTGACACCTTATATGTATAGGAAGTGCCCCCTCCCGAGATTCCTGTTTATTCAATTCAATTCAATATTTTATTGGAAAGAGCTCAATAGAGGCGTGATCCAAATACAGATAATAAATAATATTAAAACAACACACAAATGAAATAACGATTCATGGAACAAGTCAAGCCAATTCTATGTATACAAATACATCATAAACTGATATTGATACCATAGACTTAATGACTTATATTTCAGTATTATTCTAGATTTTCATATATTTACTTAAAACACACAATATAAGATATTTATATATATATATATGTATATGGACAAACTACTGTCAAGGATTATTACCTGATGAAACGGTATGGTGGTCTCTCAAATCAAGAGCTTCTTCATTATACATACAAATAGATTTTAATTCCTTTTCAGACATAGGATTTAACATTTTGGTAAAATTTTCATCCAAATTATTTAAATTTATATCATTAATTTTATATTTAGATCTAATTTTGTTATATTGCAGACATTCAGTCAAGAAATGAATCTCATTTTCAATTTTTCCTGTGCAAAATTTACAAAATCTCTCATTAGATGGTATTTTTGGTCTTGCATACCTCCCAGTTTCTATCGCTAATGAGTGTGCATTATTCTTAATTTAGTGAGTTTTTTTCAATTTATATATATACCCTTTCCTCCATTGAATTTTTTTTTTTTGCATACTTGATTCGCATAGGATTTTTTTGATAAAATGCTGAACATATGCTTTAAAGTATTAAGGCATAGCGAAAAACAACTATTTCATCAAATAAATTTGAGTCGGATATATATATATTCCTATGATATTCCTTTTCATAATGGATACCAATTTTATTAAGTCAACTGCAGACACTTTGTATTCAAAGTGTTTCAACTGAGGTACTACAAAGGCGTCATTATTGAGTAAGGGGGGTGGCGTCAAAAGGCGTCATTATGGAGGAAAGGGTTAAAGGTACAAAATGTATTTAGGAATATTAAAATTTAAATATTCTTGTTGTTTAAATTTTACTAAAAAATAAAAGTTTACCACAGTGTCCATCTTTTATTTTAGAAAGTTCAAATATAATTTTATTTTTGTAGAAATCTTCTAGTTTCTGTTTGAAATTACTATTACAATGCTATTTTTTGCAATATATTTCATTAATTCAGATATAATAAGACCATGAATTTTCTCTATTTGTGAGAGTTTTGTCCACTTCAAAAGCAGCCTTGAAAATTTCATGCGGACCACCAGACCGTTCACCAATATCACTGAGACGCTCATAATATTTATACATAAGTTGATAACATTTAATGCGAATGGGTAAAGTGCCTAATTCACACCGCACTGCTAGATTGGAAGACTTTCCATGAACCACAAGTATGTTTTTAAATATGGAGTTTTGTGTTTTGTCTAATTTACTTTTGTCTATAAATGCTTCAAAATTTGGTTTGAATTCTGATAACCATACTTCTGATCCATAAGTTAAAATAGGAGTTATCATTGAATTAAAAAGCTGGAGCCAAGTCTTAACAGACAAATTTTCACTATATGGTAATTTTGACTGCAATGCAAAATATGCTGTTTTAGCTTTATCTAAGAGGCTTGACACTGCTTGTATAAATTTTCCAGAGCTATGAAAATCAACTCCTAAGTATTTATAACAATCAACAATTTCAATTGCATTAGAACTGTAATAAAAGTAAACGTTTTTTTAATTTACTTTTAGTTTTAGAGAAAATTATAATTTTTGTTTTCTTAAGGTTCAAGTCCAGTTTCCATTCAGTACTATGTTTTTGTAAAGAATCAAGAGAGTTCTGGAGACCATCTGCATATTCCGATATCAATAATAAATCATCAGCATACAATAAATGGTTCACTTCTTGACCATTTAAATTTACTGCACTAGTTAAGTTTGTATCTAAGTATTTTTCTATGTCATCAACAAATAAATTACTGTAAATTCAGAAATTATTGCGTGCATTTATTATTGCGATTTTGTCATTTTAGACTTAAATGCGATTTTAATTATAATGATTTTGAGAAAAATCCTGTTTAATTCATATCAATGATTTTAAAATGCGAGTTAAAATTATTGCGTTTACAAGTCTGTCACATTTTTCGCAATAATCAAAACCTCGCAATAATTTCTGAATTTACAGTAAATAAAGTTGGACTTAAACTGTCACCTTGTTTGACACCCTGATTATCAAGAAAAGGCTTGGTAAACATATTTTGATATTTACATGAATATAAGGTATTAGAGTACATGTCATGCAGTATATTATAAAATTTGCCTTGTATTTCTTTATTTTGTAATTTTAAGAACATAGCTGATCTCCAGACACTGTCAAAAGACTTTTTAAAATCTACAAAACACACATATAGTTTCTTTTTACATTTAAACAAATATTTGTTTATTATTGTTTTTAAAATAAAGACATGATCTACAGTTCTGTAATTTTTTTCTAAAACCACCTTGATTTGAAAATAATAAATTATGTGTTTCAAGAAAATCACCAAGTCGTTTTTGTAAAATGGATGTAAAGACTTTACCAAGACAGCTTGTTATGCTTATACCTCTATAGTTCCCACAATCAGATGGGTCACCAGATTTATAAATTGATGTCAATAGAGAAATGTTCAAAATTTTGGGGAATTTTTCTGAGTTAACTATCTTATTAAAAAGTTTGGTCAAAAGTAAAACTAGAGTGTTTGACCACACCTTTAGAAATTCATTAATTATCAAATCAGGACCTCCAGATTTTCCCTTTTTTAACTTCTTAATACAGTCTTTGATTTCTTTACGTGTAATAGGGACATTAAGGGATGTATTAGAAAAGTTGTGATTTTTGTTCTCTATATTTTGATTTGTATCAGTTGTATCATTATTACTTGAAACAAGCAAATTTCTATAGTGAATCTCCCATTCTTTGGCAGAAATAGCAGGCTCACAATTATTATTCTTTTTTTTGTAATTATTAATGCTTCCCCAAAATTTTTTGGTGTTCTTTGGGTTTATCTCATTTATTTGTTTTATTAACCCTTTCCCTTTCAGGCATTTTAGACCTTTACTTATCGAAAAGACATTATTGAAGTTTAAATGAATACTGCATTCGCATCAATGGTCATACACATGCCATGTTGGGCTCAAATGAAAGATAATTGGTAAAATATTTCAAAAAATTAAGTTTGAAGATAATTCGTCATTTTTTGGTCACGTGGTATATTTCCAAAAGTCACGTGACTGTTCGAGAAAAGGTGAAAAAATACGAAATCCTTGGGCAAAAAGTCATGCAGAGACATATTGGTGGGCTAATAGGGTCAGGTTTTGGTGGAAACACAATGCCTCGAGTCTGTTGAAGCTATATAAGTTATCATAGTGGTATAAATAGACGCATAACGTGCTATAGGCCTCAAAATATAGATGTCCGTAACATTCAAAATAACTGATTTTGGACGGCATTTTTGTCCGATTTCAAAATTGGACCCTAGTTTTTTGTCTAATTCGTTTTCAATCAATCAGCAACCTAAACTTTGTTTTTACAAGGGAAAATTCATTGAATTACCAATGCTAGCTTGTTCTGGGACACCCTTGACCGAGCCCGATGGAGCAAAGGGGGTAAAAAAAAAGGGGGGGGGGGTAATTTGGCTCGGACATTCTTTTAAAAAAGTTCTGTAGGTTTTCTTTTTGAAATTGAAAGTAAAGTTAAGTTAAGTTACATTTAATATAGGAAACTATTTTTCCAACTCCGGCAGTGAGATTCGAACTCTCAATCTTAGCGCCTTGGGATAGATCATCGTACCCCTACGCCACTGACATTGTAATGAATTTATTGAAATTTAAGTACTTAAGTCTACTACTACGGAAGAAATTAAAAAAAAAAATATAATATAAAGATTCTCACCCAGTTTGTTTTCTTTTTTGGAATTATGTGTTCAGATGATATTTTTTTGTTGCCAAATGCATGATTTTTACGCAAATCTGGGAGGAATCCACTCTTTAAAATGTAATTTTTTCATTGAAATATACATGTTCCTTTATTCAAACAAAAGTGTTTTCAACTTTAGCATACCGCAACACTTACGGAACCATGTTTTGTTACATCTATTTCAACTTTGAAAAAAAACTAGAGGCTCTAAAGAGCCTGTGTCGCTCACCTTGGTCTATGTGCATATTAAACAAAGGACACAAATGGATTCATGACAAAATTGTATTTTGGTGATGGTGATGTGTTTGAAGTTCTTACTTTACTGAACGATTTTGCTTCTTACAATTATATCTATCATGAACTTTGCCCATTAGTAACAGAGAACTATATTTGGTAAAAATTTACATAAATTTACCAAATTAATGAAAATTGTTAAAAATTGACTATAAAGGGCAATAACTCCTTAAGGGGTCAATTGACCATTTAGGTCATGTTGACTTATTTGTAGATCTTAAAAATATAGTATATACCAATACACATAATTAACAGCGCCTGGTGATGTTTGATAGCCTGACCGGTTTCGGTCCATAAAGGACCTTCATCAGAGGCAGAATGGTGGATTAATGTGTGCACCCTATTTATATAGATATGGTAACCGGCGGTTGAGTTAACCGGCGGTTGGGTTAACCGGCGGTTGCGTTAACCGGCGGTTGAGTTAACCGGCGGTTGAATTTACCGGCGGTTGAGTTAACCGGTGAAAAATCTCAGTGGGATTTTCCATGGTTACAATTATCTATATTTAGCTAATGTTCATGTTACAGTAAACTTTTTGACATGTTACGGTAAACATTTTTACACTATACGGTAAACATGTGACCTGATGATATAACCATATTTGGGCTTTAGCATTGGATAATGGGTGTTTTAATAATTTAAGAAGTACATAGTAATCATTTAGTCTTGATCTTTGGCTAATGATCCACCTAAATATCAAGTCTTGGAATAGTATTTCATGGTAGTTATGTGATCTTAATATTTGGCTTATGATACACCTAAATATCAAGTCTTGAAATAGTACTTCCTAGTAGTCATGCAGTCTTGACCTCAGGCTTATGATACACCTGTATATCAAGTCTTGAAATAGTAATTCATGGTAGTCATGCAGTCTTGATCTTTGGCTTATGATACACCTAAATATCAAGTCTAATAATAGTATTTCATGGTAGTCATGCAGTCTTGACGTTTTAGCTTGTGATACACCAAAACATCAAGTCAAAACTATTACCCCCCCCCTAACCAAATAAAATTTGGTTTAGGGGGGGGGGGTTCTTATTGAGAATGCTTCATTTAAGCCTTTAGTACTCCTTTCAAGATCAAAGGTAGATGAATATTAATCCTCAGTGTTAGAAAGTTTTCAACACCTACTTAAACTCAACCGCCGGTAAATTCAACCGCCGGTTAACTCAACCGCCGGTTAACGCAACCGCCGGTTAACCCAACCGCCGGTTAACTCAACCGCCGGTTACCATATCTATATAAATAGGGTGCACACATTAATCCACCATTCTGCCTCTGATGAAGGTCCTTTATGGACCGAAACCGGTCAGGCTATCAAACATCACCAGGCGCTGTTAATTATGTGTATTGGTATATACTATATTTTTATGCTTTTACATTTTTCTCACTGATACACATAGTTAATATGGCTTCTACTAACGAAAGCTCCATGGAGCTTATGTGTTTAGAGACTACTTATGTCAGTACACCTTTCCTATATTGCCTATTGATTTTTCACTGGCATAGGACCTCTAAGCGTAAGCCTAGCGATTACCTGAAATTGATGTATATATGTAATACCTACATTACAAACTTAAGGTGTTGAAAACTTTCTAACACTGAGGATTAATATTCATCTACCTTTGATCTTGAAAGGAGTACTAAAGGCTTAAATGAAGCATTCTCAATAAGAACCCCCCCCCCTAAACCAAATTTTATTTGGTTAGGGGGGGGGTAATAGTTTTGACTTGATGTTTTGGTGTATCACAAGCTAAAACGTCAAGACTGCATGACTACCATGAAATACTATTATTAGACTTGATATTTAGGTGTATCATAAGCCAAAGATCAAGACTGCATGACTACCATGAATTACTATTTCAAGACTTGATATACAGGTGTATCATAAGCCTGAGGTCAAGACTGCATGACTACTAGGAAGTACTATTTCAAGACTTGATATTTAGGTGTATCATAAGCCAAATATTAAGATCACATAACTACCATGAAATACTATTCCAAGACTTGATATTTAGGTGGATCATTAGCCAAAGATCAAGACTAAATGATTACTATGTACTTCTTAAATTATTAAAACACCCATTATCCAATGCTAAAGCCCAAATATGGTTATATCATCAGGTCACATGTTTACCGTATAGTGTAAAAATGTTTACCGTAACATGTCAAAAAGTTTACTGTAACATGAACATTAGCTAAATATAGATAATTGTAACCATGGAAAATCCCACTGAGATTTTTCACCGGTTAACTCAACCGCCGGTAAATTCAACCGCCGGTTAACTCAACCGCCGGTTAACGCAACCGCCGGTTAACCCAACCGCCGGTTAACTCAACCGCCGGTTACCATATCTATATAAATAGGGTGCACACATTAATCCACCATTCTGCCTCTGATGAAGGTCCTTTATGGACCGAAACCGGTCAGGCTATCAAACATCACCAGGCGCTGTTAATTATGTGTATTGGTATATACTATATTTTTATGCTTTTACATTTTTCTCACTGATACACATAGTTAATATGGCTTCTACTAACGAAAGCTCCATGGAGCTTATGTGTTTAGAGACTACTTATGTCAGTACACCTTTCCTATATTGCTTATTTGTAGATCTTACTTTGCTGAACATTATTGCTGTTTACAGTTTATCTCTAACTATAATAATATTCAAGATAATAACCAAAAACAGCAAAATTTCTTCAAAATTACCAATTCAGGGGCAGCAACCCAACAACCGATTGACCGATTCATCTGAAAATTTCAGGGCAGATAGTTCTTGACCGGATAAACATTTTTATCCACTGTCAGATTTCCTCAAAATGCTTTGGTTTTTGAGTTATAAGCCCAAAACTGCATTTTACCCCTATGTTCTATTTTTAGCGACGGCGGCCATCTTGGTTGGTTGACCAGGTCACGCCACACATTTTTTAAACTAGATACCCCAAAGATGATTGTGGCCAAGTTTGGATTAATTTGGCCAAGTAGTTTCAGAGGAGAAGATTTTTGTAAAAGATTACTTTAATTTACGAAAAATGGTTAAAAATTGACTATAAAGGGCAATAACTCCTAAACGGGTCAACTGACCATTTTGGTCATGTTGACTTATTTGTAGATCTTACTTTGCTGAACATTATTGCTGTTTACAGTTTATCTCTATCTATAATAATATTCAAGATAATAACCAAAAACAGCAAAATTTCTTCAAAATTACCAATTCAGGGGCAGCAACCCAACAACCGATTGACCGATTCATCTGAAAATTTTAGGGCAGATAGATCTTGACCTGATAAACATTTTTATCCCATGTCAGATTTCCTCAAAATGCTTTGGTTTTTGAGTTATAAGCCAAAAACTGCATTTTACCCCTTTGTTCTATTTTTAGCCGTGGCGGCCATCTTGGTTGGTTGACCAGGTCACGCCACACATTTTTTAAACTAGATACCCCAAAGATGATTGTGGCCAAGTTTGGATTAATTTGGCCAAGTAGTTTCAGAGGAGAAGATTTTTGTAAAAGATTACTTTAATTAACGAAAAATGGTTAAAAATTGACTATAAAGGGCAATAACTCCTAAACGGGTCAACTGACCATTTTGGTCATGTTGACTTATTTGTAGATCTTACTTTGCTGAACATTATTACTGTTACAGTTTATCTCTAACTATAATAATATTCAAGATAATAACCAAAAACAGCAAAATTTCTTCAAAATTACCAATTCAGGGGCAGCAACCCAACAACCGATTGACCGATTCATCTGAAAATTTCAGGGCAGATAGATCTTGACCTGATCAACATTTTTACCCCATGTCAGATTTGCTCTAAATGCTTTGGTTTTCGAGTTATAAGCCAAAAACTGCATTTTACCCCTATGTTCTATTTTTAGCCATGGCGGCCATCTTGGTTGGTTGGCCGGGTCACCGGACACATTTTTTAAACTAGATACCCCAATGATGATTGTGGCCAAGTTTGGTTTAATTTGGCCCAGTAGTTTCAGAGGAGAAGATTTTTGTAAAAGTTAACGACGACGGACGCAGGACGACGACGGACGACGGACGCAGGACGACGGACGCCGGACGCAAAGTGATGGGAAAAGCTCACTTGGCCCTTCGGGCCAGGTGAGCTAAAAATAGAATATTTTAGTGGTTTTT
Organism: Mytilus galloprovincialis; assembly: GCF_965363235.1. Classification (NCBI taxonomy): domain Eukaryota; kingdom Metazoa; phylum Mollusca; class Bivalvia; order Mytilida; family Mytilidae; genus Mytilus; species Mytilus galloprovincialis. The sequence goes on along the minus strand of NC_134845.1, from coordinate 83,072,832 downwards.
GTCTCTTTTCTCGTAATATCTTTAAGAAATGACTTCGGATTTTTAGCGCATTTCAAGTTTGTGATTGCGCTGCTACAATAAAAAAATCCATTTGCAACTAGTGTACAAGTTAGAACTATTAGTTTAATACTATTCTTCAAAAACTCACTGCACAGTTATTGAGAAAAGTCATAAATCCTCTTAAAAGAGCAGTTTTCTTTGCACTTCTTTTTGAGAATATCCCTCAAAATTCGAAGAAAAATAAATGGTTTTTAAAGAAAAATTACACATCAGTAAGGGGCGACTTGTTTATTAACTAATAATGATAGAGGTTTGATGCGACGGAACAAGTCTAAATGCACCCAAAAATTCTTAAAATTGGCTTCACCGGTAAGCTGTACCGGTGTGAAAGGGAGAGGGTTAAGGAATGAAAAAAATACTTTTTTAATTTATTTTTCAATTTATTGTACTCTCTTTTACAGTTGCAATAAGTCAATCATAATTACCGGTAGGGGCTTTACCTAATTTATTTCCAAGGGAACGCACTTTTCTAAGGAGTAAGCAATCATTTGACATCCATACTTTTTTTAGGTTTTTCTTTTTTTTGTGTGTCTTTGCAATATGGATTTTAAAAATTGCTTTAGGGAGCTACCATTTGATTTTTAGGGGGGGGGGGGGGGGGGGGGGGGGGGGGGGGCTAGGATGAAATTTAAAAAAAAAGGCAGGACAGGATTTTGAGTAAAAAAAAAAGGCAGGATGAGTAACTTGGCAAAAAAAAAATGGCAGGATGACAATTAATGTAAATTTTGTCCTGCCTTTTTTTTAGCTGTAATCTCTGTCCTGCCTTTTTATTTTTCACTGTGTTCGGTCCTGCCAGAGACATATAATACATTGTATTATATGTCTCTGGTCCTGACTTTTTTACCAAAAGTGTCTTATTTTTTTTTGCAAGTTCAAAACTCCTGCCTTGCCTATTTTTTCAAATTTTAATCCTCCGCCCCCCCCCCCCCCCCCCCTAAAATCCAGTGGATAGCTTCGTTAAAGGAAACTGGGTTTTTTTGCAGCTCAAAAGTTTATTAGTCACAAATCAATGGAAAACAATTATCTGGCCATAATCGCGAACATTTCAACAAACTTCCCCATATTAATTCAAATAATTTACATTCTTAACATGACGGCTAAATATATATATATATATATATATATCAGACCGAACGTTCCACGGAATCTTCCGTTGAGACCCCCCCCCCCCCCCCCTTTTTTTCCAAACGGGTATTTTAATGCGTGTTTCCTTAATGGCAGTTTTGAAAGAGACATAATAGTAAGTGACTTTTCACCGAGAAAATTTAAGTATTATGCATTTTACGTATCAAATCTTATCAACACATCTTCATCTTCATCCTCAAGTTTCGTTTGCTCTGTCTCTGTGTTACGGTCTCCTTTCGTACAGAAAAGTTAGGGCATATTACTACACGAATATTTATTATTAAAGTCGCAACATCCCTAGAAAGATCAATAAAATACAAATGTGTATTGATATCATGGTTTGTTCTACAAAGAACGATGAAATGTCTTGTCATTCTAAATCAAATTAAAACTCGACAGCGGACTATTTTTATGTGCATTTAGAACTTTGTTGACAGATTGCGATTCGTGCTCGCGTCGTCTGTCAAAGATAAATTTTTCATACTAGAAGCAAGGAGATTGAAATTATTCACAGGAAAAACAGTTTGTTTTGAGGCAAACAAAATCAACATTCAATTAAATAAAAAAGAGAGTTAAGGAATTTACGTGGTAAGATTTTAATAGAACAAACGAAAAAAGGATCTGAAAAAGCATTTATGAGGGGGAGGACAGGGGGTAGTCCAAATAATTATGACGTCTTGAAAGGCTATTATAATTTTTTTCTTGACGCCTTACATCGACTTATTTGGATCGTCGATGTAAGGCGTCACAGAAAAAATTATAATAGCCTTTCAAGACGTCACAATTATTTGGACTAGACAGGGGGGTACTCCTTTTCCTTCTCTCACCCATTTTCTCCTTTCTCCTACCCCTCTTCTCCTTATTTTTTTTATTTTTATTTACCGGAAAAAAAAAGATATTTTATTTCTTCATATTTTATTTTTTTCTCCAACTTCTCCTTTTTCCCAACCTTCCTCTCCTTTCACCTACCCCCTTTCTCCCACCCCTTTCTCCTACCTCCTTTCTCCCTGTCTCCCTTATCCCTGTCCTCCCCCTCATTTATATCTGATACTGATCATAACTCATGAATAAAAATGGTATCTGGTCTCAGTTGGGCTGCTGTGTCAGGATTTGACTGTCAAAGTGATACAAAACTCTAGAATTCTTCTGTATATATACAAATACACCGTGACAGTAGCTAATCAAGAAATTAATAAAAGGGGGAACGTCTAGTGCCTGTGGTCCTAGTGTAACAGTAGTCCAAATAATTATGACGTCTGGCAAGGCCAAGGCTTCATAATTAGTTGGAATAGTGTAACAGTAAATTTGGTCCGGTTGTAAAATTTGTTCTCCAGACTTTTTTTCCTAGTTAATTAAGTCCATGTCCATGATTTTACTAGGAATTAAAGTCCCAGGACAAATGTTTCTAGGAAAATCAGTCCATAGCTAGTAATTTATGTTTGTAACTTGTTTTCCTTGGAAAATATGTCACAAGACTTGTTTTTCTAATAGTTTTTTTGTATCATAAAATATATTTAAAATAGAAGATTTTTTTTTATAGATAAGATTGGAAAATAGAAGAATTTTTTTTCCAATAAAAATGAAGAATATTTCCTTAATAACCTAATTATTAAAAACATAAATATTCAGTTTCCTTTGCTTATAACATTTTTTATAATAAAAGACATGGACATTTTTAGTCCAAATAATTATGACGTCTTGATAGGCTATTATATTTTTTATCTTTGACGCCTTACTTCGTCAAATTATGACGTCTTGTAAGTTGAACGGCTTTTATATTTTTTTTCTTTGACGCCATACTTAGTTCGTCGAAGTAAGGCTTCAAAGAAAAAAAATATAATAGCCTTTCAAGCTGTCATAATTATTTGGACTAGGACATTTTTACCTAGGAATTCAATACTAATGACATGGACATGATTTTCTAGGAAAATATGACATGGACATGATTTCCTAGGAAAATTAGTCTGGAGACAAATTTTATTTACAGCTAATTTCCTATAAATGCATGTAATGCAAAACTTTGGTTGGCTTGCCTTCTTTGTTTGTATAATTGTTTATACAAGCTTTGCTAATATGATTGACATGATGGTCATCTTTATATAATATATATAGGCATAGTTTAACCTGTATATTTAATATTTGAATTTAATTGGATATTATCCTAATGAGTGTACAATTTAAATACAAAGCAAGCAAGCTAACTTAAGTCTTGCTCTACATGCTTTAGGAAATTAGCTGTAACAGATTGATACACAACTCTTTCGTTTTGTCTATAACAATGTTAAAACATATTACATTCATATTCACTTTTAAAAATTAAAGGCATAGACATTTAAACCTAGGACTTCTAATGACATGGACATGACTTTGTGGGAAAATTAAAAGTCTGGGGACATAAATTTTATCAAAAATTTAACTATGTGACTCTTAAACATTACTAAAACATAAGATTTAAATTTGCAAATGCAAGTAATTGAATCTTTTATAGGATTTTATAGGACATGATTACCTAGGAAAATTTGTCTGGGGACATATATAACTAATATCAGACTAAATATATACTAGTAAATTCTGTAACCATGGACTTTTTATACTATATAGTAATATTTGTCCGCCCTGACATATTTTACCAGGACAAATTTATCACTCACACTTGTACTTGTTCGCCCTGGATCAATTTGCTCTGATTTTTTTTTTTGTACTCCAGTTGCATAATGTTAATTATTTGAACATTACATGTTAAAGTTTGTTGAAAAATTTGCTGCAACCAATTTGTTATTTCCCCTATTTGCTTAGTCACTGTCATGATAGTAGAACACTGGAGTACAATGTATTAATTTATATTCATTGCTTTTTTTTAACAAAATATAAATTTGTTTTTTAATACAAGTCTCAGAATATATACAAAATGTAATTTTAAACGAACTTGTAAATCCTTGTATTAAATTCCTGTTTTCGTGATTTACAGTTCATACATCCATGACATCATTGTTTTTATTATTGATCCATCAAAAGACAATTATCACAAAAATCAGTGACAATAATTTACATTTGTTTAAATAAACCAATTTTTCAAGACGTTTCGGCCGAAACGTCTTCAAAAATTGGTTTATTTAAACAATTATATAAAGTATGTTCCCTATTGGAATTTTGAAAACAAGGAATAATTTACATGTTATTGAACAATTAACTTTCCTAAAAACTTTTAAATATTTATGTTTTTTTTATAAATTTTAAGCTATACAATTCTTACTTGCATCTCTGAAATGTGCTTCTATGTGGTTTTGTTAGCAATTTCTGTACAGGTCTGCTAAAGGCTCAAATTGACATTTCACCCAATTTCACCATTTTCCCTCCAAAATTTGGGTTTTAAGGCAAAAATTTTATTTTTCCTTATTGGTGACCCTTGTATTTGCCAGGGACGCATACATGTATATATAAGTCCTTGTATTTGCTTAATATTTGAAGCTGTATTTCAGCTTTGTACATTACAGATTTGGACCAGGTCACACCTGAGGTGTCACAGACAGTTTTTATTTGATATCCCATAAAAATATGTCAGCACCTCTATTTTCCCTATCATTTCATTGAAAATGGTCCCTTTAACATGCTTGTACCTATTTAAAGTAAAATTTTGAGCTTAAATGGTCTGGAACCCCTATTTTTTTTCGACAAATTTGAGGTACTCTTTGTAAAGATTAAAATAATACGGCATTCTGATAGAGACTTTGAATAAGTCTGAGCCATCTTAACTGTGTAAAATCAAAAGTAGCAGCACGAAATAAAGTTAAAATGAATATGAGTCCCCTGTATTATATTTTAAACACCGCTTTTTTGATGATCAAGTAATTCCTAAATGAATACTGGAAAATAGCTGTAGAATGCTCTCCGAACATAAAATTTGCATCAAATAATAAAAAAGCTTCATTTTAATCAACATAGAAATATGTTTCGAATTTGATGATTTATTTGGTATATATAATATTGCCTTCACTCAGTTATAAACTAGAAAAAAGTAATGTTTAGCTCACCTAGCCCAAAGGGCCTACTGAGCTTTTCCCATCACTTTGCTTCCGGCGTTGTTACCTTTACAAAAATCTTCTAGAACTCTGAAACTACTGGGCCAAATTAAACCAAACTTGGCCACAATCATCATTGTGGTATCTTGTTAAAAAAATATGTCAGATGACCCGGCCAACCAGCCAAGATGGCCGCCATGGCTAAAAATAGAACATAGGGGTAAAATACAGTTTTTGGCTTATAACTCAAAAACCAAAGCATTTAGAGCATATATCTGACAAGGGTAAAATTGGTATAATTGTTTAACAGGTGAAGATCTATCTGACCTGAAATTTTCAGATGAATCAGACAACCCATTGTTGGGTTGCTGCCCCTGATTTAGTAATTTTAAGGAAATTTTGCTGTTTTTGGTTTTTATCTTTAATATTATTATAGATAGAGATAAACTGTAAACAGCAATAATGTTTAGCAAAGAAAGATTTACAAATAAGTCAACATGACCGAAATGGTCAACAAGGTCAATTAATCCCCTATGGAGTTATTGTCCTTTATAGTCATTTTTTAACAATTTTCATCAAATTTGTAAATTTTTACTAACATTTTCCACTAAAACTACTGGGTCAAGTTCATTATATATAGAGATAATTTTAAGCAGCAAGAATGTTCAGTAAAGTAAGATGTACAAACACATCACCATCACCAAAACACAATTTTGTCATGAATCCATCAGCTTCCTTTGTTTAATATTCACATACATGTAGACCAAGGTGAGCGACACAGGTTCTTTAGAGCCTCTAGTTTAAAGTCTAGAATACCTTTTTATACAACCATAAAATTTTTGCAATCATATAATTATATTGGTATCACATTGCTTTGTGGTCAGCTGAGCATCGTTCGAAGACGGATGGTTTCCAGATAATAACTTTAGTATAAGTTAATCATGTTAATAGAAATGAATAGAATTTTAACACAATGTTTAAAACAACAAAAGGAAGCTTGGGATTGATATTGGGGGTTATGGTCCCTAAGGTTTAGGATAAGGGGACCAAAACAAGCATTTATCTAGTTTCAGGACAATAAGTTGTGTATAAGTATTTCAATTCCTCTGAAATTGTACCACAATGTTAAATATTATAAGAAGAAGGTTGGAATTTATTTTTAGGGTTATGGGGCAAACAGTCAAGAATGATGGGCCAAACACAAGCATTTTTGTAGTTTTAAGTTAATGACTTGTGTAAAAGTGTATGATCTTTCTAAAATTATACCCCAATGCTCTATACTACTATGGGATGGTAAGGATTGGCTAAGGATATAGATAAAACCATTTATGAATAAGGGGCAAAAAAGATGAAAAACAATTATTTTTCTGGTTAAAGGATAGTCAAGACAATTTGAAAGCTGTGTAAGGGAGGTAATCCAAAAGTTATATTTGAATTATTTCACACAACTTTTAAGGTGGTACCTAACACTACAGGGAGATAACTCTGTAAAGTCAGCTAAACGTTTTAATTACGTTGTGTTGTTAAAGGGATATTAAGCTTTTCAATGATCAAAATGAGTGTTTGTCAAACTGCTATATAACCAGTGTAATTTTTCTGATAAAACGGTTGGTTCAAAAAAATTTAAATTTTTATATTTTTGTCAAAGAGTCAAAGTAAATACTTTGTCAAAATTTTAAGAAAATTAAACGAGCCAAATTAATTTTAGTTTCTGTGTTGGGTACCACCTTAAAGATGTGATTTTGAAATTTACCAACATTTTGTTTATATAGATTAGACCGTTGGTTTTCCCGTTTGAATGGTTTTACACTAGTAATTTTGGGGCCCTTTATAGCTTGTTGTTCGGTGTGAGCCAAGGCTCCTTGTTGAAGGCCGTACTTTAACCTATAATGGTTTAATTTTTAAATTGTTATTTGGATGGAGAGTTGTCTCATTGGCACTCACACCACATCTTCCTATATCTATATATAACTTCAGTATTAATAAAATCCATTGGAAATTTGCCAATAACTTAAGTTTAATTAAAAAAAAATGCCAATAGTTTTAGCATAAGTAAATATAAATCTTTGAAGTTTGAAACCACAAAAAGGAAGGTTTGGATTGATTTGGGGGTTAATTTATGGTCCCTTTGGTGTAGGAAAAAGGGGTATAAAAGGGGCCCAAATAATCAATTTTCTATTGTCCAGACAATAATTTGTAGAACAGTTTATAGAATTGCCTGAAGTTTCCACACCACAAAACTCCAAAGGATAGTAAGGGTTGGAATATTGGAGTTATGACTCAATCTGTTTATGAATTAGGAGCAACAAAAGGGGAAAAACAAGGGTTTCCTGGTTAATGGACAATTACTTTAGATTTGTTTCTTTTTGTTGGTGCCTTTTTTTGCTAGTTCTTTTATGAATTTTTATGCTCTACCTACAATAGTAGAGAAGCATTATGTTTTCTAGTCTGTGCGTCCTTTCGTCTGTTTGTTTGTCTGTCCATCCATTCTTCCCACTTCAGGTTAATGTTTTTGGTCAAGATAGTTTTTGATGAAGCTGAAGTCCAATCAACTTGAAACTTAGTACAAATGTTCCTTATGATATGATCTTTCTTATTTTAAAACCAAATTAAAGACTTTTGACCCCATTTTTATGGTTCACTGAACATAGAAATTAAAAGTGTTCCCTCAGTTTCAGGTTAAATTTTTTTTAGTCAAGGTAGTTTTTGATGAAGTTAAAGTCCAATCAATTTGAAACTTAGTACACATTTATCATTAAAAAAGCTGATTGTGTCGTTTCATATTGATTAAAATTTATTTACCTAATTTATAATTTCAGCTTTTCCATGCATTGTAAGATTTCCAGAATATAGAACATGTAGTTCCTGATAAAAAAAAAAACACCAAAAGATTGCTACGATAAAACTGTTGAGTAACTATTTGTAATACAGAATGCATCAAGATGGTGGTATGCTACATATATAATATTGATACTTTGACAGATGAGAAAAGAAACTGAAGACATAATGAAATGCTGAAGTCAGCAAAGGTATGATTATAACTGTTACTGATGTTTGAAGAAGTGTGTCATTATAGCATCGACAAATATTTCAATCAAACATGGTTCAGTACTTCAGACTAGTTTTAATTTAAAAGAATTAAATGGCTACTAACATCCATTGCTAATTACAGCTTATTAACCTCCTGTTAAAAAAAAGAGGGGTGAAATATACCATAGCAACATTCAAACTCATAAATCGAAAATAAACTGACAAAGCCATGGCTAAAAATGAAAAAGACAAACAGACAATTAATAGTACACTAGAAACAACATTAAAAACTAAAAACTGAGCCACACAAACCCCACCAAAAACTGGGGGTGATCTCAGGGTCTCCAGAAGGGTAAGCAGATCCTGCTCCACATGTGGCACCCTTCGTGTTGCACATGTTATTACAAACTTGGTATATATAGTTTATTTCGGTAGGTCACATTCATGAAAAGGAAAGGGGATTGCAGGTACGAAGTAAGAAACATCCGATATCATCTGTGAAATGGTTTATCCATAATGGTCAACCAACTGTGATGATTGGGTAACCTGTATTATATTCAGGGGTGAATTCAGACATTTCTAAAGGGGGGGGGTTCAAACTAAATGTCTCCATTCAAGTGCATTGATCGTCTCAAAAAAAGGGGGGTTCCAACCACCGGAACCCTCCCCTTGGATCCACCACTGATATTTGAGAAATTGCCACAATACATTTTGTTGATATCAAATTAAAGTTGAGAAGCTACGGTAATCTATATATGTTTATCTACTTTTCATTGTCTTCTCTCACCTTGATTAGTAAATAAATAAAAATCATGTTGGAAGAAAAATTTAGTCATGTGTATATGTTTTAGGAACTAATTGTGGTATATTCTTCAGATTGAAACATGCAACAGAAAGTTCAATCATGACCATAAAGCAGGCAAGACATTTCAGTATGTACAATCTTGTAAAAATATGTCAAACTATGTCAAAGCATATTTTTTGTTTTGTTTTTTCAGATAAAGATATTAGGAGTAGATATTTTCCTGAAGATCTCATTTATGTCTCGAATGTGAAGGGAACAGAAGCTATCATGATGATTCTTTAAAGAAAAGATACAGAAACACAAGCTCCTATTACACTTATGAAAAAGAAGATGTTTTTGCAATGAATATGTGTGAATGTGATAAATTATGGCAAATCAACATGGTCAATTAACAACAATATGTTCTACAAATTTCTTAGACTTATAAGTTTCATAACATTTAGTTGAGGCAAACTAAAGTTAGATAACGGAAAACGAAAAAAATTGCAAATAAATATTGTTATTAAATACTCAGTTTTAGTTATTTTTATTTTGATATTAAAAAATATACTGTATTAGATAAAAACTAGTTATACATTTAAAAAATTAGTAACCCTCATGTCTCCCTGCATTAGAAGTTGCATAATTTAGCATTTACAGATGAAATATAATTGTGAGTAAAGTTCAACATGTGAAATAGTCTGACTGGATATGACGAAAAATTACACATCTTATCAAAATAGTACTACTAGAAACTAAAAGCTACTTGCAATTTTCACTGGTTCTGGGTTCAGTAACAGTCTGACAAGGAAAGAATTTAATGAACATGATTATGATGCCTCTTGATAAATATAAAAACATATTGACTGTAAAATAATTACCAGTTACCAATTATATCTGTTGTTTACAAAATTTGTTATTTGGAAATATCTGTTGAATGTTTTGAAATTAAAATGTGTTAACTGAAATGATAAAAGAATTGAAGTCTTTAAATGATACAAAAGCAAGGATACATTGAATGATTGCAATTGAGACAACTACTTAAGCCCTGCATAGTAGGGCACTGATGTAAACAAGTACAGGTCACCTGAAGTCTTCAACAATGAGCAAAAGCCTGAATTTAAAGATCGTTATACATGGGCTTATTAAGTCCCAAGATAATGGTATCTACATCCTTTGCTTTCAAATTTTTGTTAGTATGTTTCTGATGAAGGTTAATTAAAATAAGCCCAGCACACTTAATTTGTGAACTATTTTTATTTAATTTCAAAAGGGAAAGCTAATAGACAAATTTAAGCAAATAACAAAAAAAGGAAATCCATTTAATATGGCAGACAGCAACCAAACACAACCAGTGGACATAATGAACATGTATTTGAATGCTCAAACTGCAATAATAACATTAGACACAAAAACATCTTATATAATGCTGGATTACACAAAAGTGTTTTAATCATCTGCTCTTCTCTGGTGTTTAAAAATTGTACAGATTTGGTGTCACAATATCTCAGTAGCATGGATTAGAATCCCGGCATGGGAAGAACAAAAAATTTGTGAAAGCAAATTTACAGATCTTACATTGTTGGGTTGATGATTTGACGACTAAATGCATGTACATGTACAATATATACAAAAAGTTAGCTTCTATTGAGACAAAGGCAAAAATAATAGTGCAACAAAACATGTTTATTACAGATATAATAACAACAAACTAAAATAACACTTACCACTACTAAATGATTAGGAACTTTCAGGAACTAATTGCAGCTACTGTCCAGGTTATGTTAAACAAATCACCTCCAACTGACCGTCTCCAACTGATCTGTTCAGTGAAGAGTTTTTACCATTGAAATGAAATGTGAACACATTCCAATCTTTTGGCAGACGTGAATATTCTCATGTGGCATTTATACCTATATCCCAGGGTACCTATATCTGGTGGTGATAATTAACCATTTTTTTCTTCTTTTTGTTTAATTTTGAAGAAAAAAAATGGAATTTTAACTTTTTTCAACATTTTGGAGAAAAAAATAATTTTGTAAATTTTTCATGTTTTTTTCATTTATTTTTATAAGAATTAAATTTTAAAAGAAAAATTTTTAAAATATTTTTTGTTTTTTTTTAATTTTGAAAAATTTGATTTTTTTGAAATATTTTGCATTTATAAATTTTTTAAACTTTAAAAAAGTTAATTTTAGTTGCCTTCGTCCATGCAAGCATGGACTAAGTTAGCCTTGGTTGCCTTTGTCCATGCATGCATGGACTAAGTCTGTTGTGTTAGTCCATGCAAGCATGGACTAAGTTAGGGTTAGTTGCCTTAGTGCATGCATGCATGGACTAAGTCGTTTTAGTCCATGCATGCATGGACTAAGTTAACGTTAGTTACCTTCGTCCATGCATGCATGGAGTAAGCTTAGTTTCTAAGTTTTCATGTTTACAAATCATGAAAAGGTTAAGCCATACTATCAAGTTTTGCAATTTATTTCCTAAGGTAAGTTATAATGCACAATATGTATGTAAAACATAATTAATAGGTTGAATATGAAAAAAACCAACTAAACAGAAAAAAAAGGTATTTACATCAAATTAAAAAATAATTGAACTAACACCATGAAATTAAGAGGTAAGAAGAAATGGAGGTTTTCTAGAATTGATGTTGATTTCCAGTTTTATTTAATACCTTGTTCATAATGGCTTTTACATTTATTGAAGATATAATACAACCATCTTTGTTGTATCGCTTTCTGAGCTCGTTTCACACAACATGGGCCATAAAGATATATAGATGATGATAAAAGGAAAAACGAATGTTGTATAGTGATCTTTCTGTCGTCATTTGATAGCTGCCATGGCGTAGCAGTCCAAGTGAAAAACAATTAAATTATTGTGTCTCTTATTCATGCTAAGACAAAAGATGATATGATACCGACTATTGCATCATCTCTCCAAGAATGTCTTATGGCAGCTGTCGTGGGAATCTCCGAATTCTACTCAAAGTTGTCAGAAGATGTAGCATCAGTAGGTTCCAGATCAGTCATACCGTTTACAATTGAAAATCAGGTTTATGTTTCTTTCACCATAACGACATGCCTTTATCTACTGATGATACAGTGTGGATTTGTAAAAAACACAAACAACGACATGAAACTGTTTGGTTTTTAGAAAAGGTATGACACCATGATAAACCGGTTTGGAGGATTTATATTTCAACAGACAATCGGTATTACAATGGGTACTGATTGTGCACCCCTGCTGGCTGATTGGTTTTTGTACTCGTATGAAGCAGAATTCATTCAAAACCTTCTAAAAGACAAAAAGGAAAAGCACCTTGCGAAATTCTTTAATTTTACTTTCCGATATATTGATGCTGTTCTATCATTGAATAACCCATACTTCAGCCAATGCTTACATCTCATATATCCCAGTGAACTTGAAATTAAGGATACTACTTCAGTATGTATATAAATGAAATATATCCTGTTGAACTTACTTTAAATAAAGCTAATACTAACAATGACCACTGCCCTTTTCTCGATCTTAATATCTATATCACTAATGGAAAGCTGAATACTAAAATTTATGATAAAAGGGATGATTTTTCATTTCCTATCGTTAATTATCCGTTTTTAGATGGTGACGTTCCCTTGTCCCCATCTTACGGTGTTTATATATCTCAACTTGTACGATTCGCTCGTGTATGTAACAATGTTTTCGATTTTAACGAGAGAACTTTATGTATTACTGAAAAATTATTACACCAGGGTTTTCGATATCACAAACTAGTCAAAACATTTACTAAATTTTATCATCGGTATAAAGACATCATTCGTAAATATAGCTCAACATGCAGACTTCTAATACGTTCAGGAATTTCACATCCAATTTTTTATGGTAATATTCTTTATAAAGCACAAAGGTGTCAGTATTCACCTCAGAAACTTACAAAACCTTTGAATAGACTTATTAAGAAGGGATATAATTACGATACTGTTGTCAAGTCATTAAAGATTGCATATTTTGGCGTTAATATTGAGTCACTGATAAGGTCTTTGCATCGGAACTAAACACATTTATTCTAAAAACAGTTGTTGGCATGACACGGGTTATGTTCTTCTCATATATGTTATGATGGTATGATACTAAACCCCTAACGGGAAGGATTGTGCCTGATGTTCATATGATGAAATCATAATCTTTCAGTCAGTTTAATTGAAGTCTGGAGCTGGCATGTCAGTTAACTGCTAGTAGTCTGTTGTTATTTATGTATTATTGTCATTTTGTTTATTTTCTTTGGTTACATCTTCTGACATCAGACTCGGATTTCTCTTGAACTGAATTTTAATGTGCGTATTGTTATGCGTTTACTTTACTACATTGGTTAGAGGTATAGGGGGAGGGTTGAGATCTCACAAACATGTTTAACCCCGCCGCATTTTTGCGCCTGTCCCAAGTCAGGAGCCTCTGGCCTTTGTTAGTCTTGTATTATTTTAATTTTAGTTTCTTTTTTTTTAATTTGGAAATTAGTATGGCGTTCATTATCACTGGACTAGTATATATTTGTTTAGGGGCCAGCTGAAAGACGCCTCCGGGTGCGGGAATTTCTCGCTACATTGAAGACCTGTTGGTGACCCTCTGCTGTTGTTTTTTATTTGGTCGGGTTGTTGTCTCTTTGACACATTCCCCATTTCCATTCTCAATTTTATATTTTCCTCAATATTGACTTCACACGAAAATCTATGACAAACGGGACGATTTCAACTTCCCAATTATCAATTTCCCATTTCTCAGCAGTAACATACCATCTGCCCCTTCGTATGGTGTTTACATATCACAATTGATACGTTATTCACGTGCTTGTTCACACTGTACGGACTTCATATACAGGAGTGTGCTACTTACGCAGAAACTTCTCCATCACGAATTGGTGGATCCATACGATATGTGTTTAACCAAACTAGCTAAGGACATTTTTACCACATGGTAGATTGTGGTTTGTCATTATGTCGTCTAATCTTTTATTTATCAAACGTGACTTATTCCCGATTGTGCCTGTTTTGATGAGTGTGAATTCGCATTACAATAAGACGTGTTACGGTACTTGTCTATCCCAAACTCATGTATTTAGTTTAAATGTTTAATGTTATATTTGTAATTCTCATCGGATTTTGTCAAATCTGTTGACGTCTTTTCTATTATATTTATGTGTTATGGAAACAAAAATTAATCACCGCCGTCATTTATTAGATTTAATTTTGGTCAACATAATCTGTACGATAATTTACGTTTGAAGTTGGATATTATAGTTAATTGCTATTAATAAGTATTGCAATATGCATTGTGTTTAAATGCAATATCAGTATTTAGTTCTATTTTAATCTTTAATCAATCCTAATTCTATCTTACTTTTGAGATATAGTTTTTCATATGTGACGTAATTTTTCTGCTGTTTCAGAAATTTCATATATTCAAATGTGACGTAATTTTTAATGCCTTTTCACCATCGTATGTGACGTCATTTTCATCATTTACTGCGTTGAGGCCTGGACTGAGTCGGGTGTGTCCTTTAAATCATATATAAAAATGTTTTTTAGCCTTTTATCCAAAATATTGCTATGCGTACAAGCATAAAAACCACATACTTGCCAGACGCCTTTTCGTTTTACTTAAAACTGCGCAGGCTATGCATTTTTTTTACTGGTGGAAAATGTTCTATGATAGATATCATTTTGTCAGACACTTTTCTTTTTTTGATGTGGTTCTCATAATATGGCAAAAATCTGTATATTTAACAGAGTTTAACATTAAATTGTGAGTTTTACTCTTAACAGACGTATAACCAACCCGATTAACAGACCAACCGCCGATATAGCCGCATACTCAATATAGATTAACCGACCAAACTCTCGGTTAGCCGAGTGTCGGCCGTGGTGTTGGTCATTCATTATGTATTCGTGTGTGTTTTATGTAATGAGTTAATACTTCAGTTTCATTATGTATATCTGTTATATTCTTTTGATAAAATTTACTGTTTGCAATAGCATTAATTGTTCTAAATAATTAGGATGTTCTTATCCCAAGCATACAAACTTAGCCGTATTTGACACAACCTTTTACAACTTTTGATCTTCAGTGCTGTACAACTTTGTACTTTTTTTCGCTTTCGATCTTTTATATCTGGGCGTCACTGGTGAGTCTTGTGTGGACGAGGCGCGTTTTTGGCGTATTAAATTTTTAACCTGATGCTTTTTGTTATTCATTAATCATGTGTTTCTTTGTCTAATACGTTTTCCTATTTATTTGTATTGTAGTCCTGTAATATTATGTTGTCATTTCTATGTTATATTTAACATTGCCATTAAAGTGCGAGGTTTGGCATGCCACAAAACCAGGCTCAACCCACCATTTTTTCCTTTAAAAATGTCCTGTACCAAGTCAGGAATATGGCCATTGTTATATTATAGTTCGTTTCTGTGTGTGTTACAATTTAACGTTACGTCGTTTGTTTTCTCTTATTTTTGAGTGTAAATTGACATTGCGATAAGACGTGTCACGGTACTTGTCTATCCCAAATTCATGTATTTGGTTTTGATGTTATATTTGTTATTCTCGTGGGATTTTGTCTGATGCTTGGTCCGTTTCTGTGTGTGTTAGTTACATTGTAGTGTTGTTTCGTTGTTCTCCTCTTATATTTATGCGTTTCCCTCAGTTTTAGTTTGTTACCCCGATTTTGTTTTTTTGTCCATGGATTTATGAGTTTGAACAGCGGTATAATACTGTTGCCTTTATTTATATGTAACATTAAGAATGGAAATTTGTAAAGTTTCAAAGTGACAATTAAGGGACGACATCAAAAGATCAATGTAAGATAAAAAACTTAATTCAAATAGTTTGGGGGTGGGGGGGTTGAACTGCTGCAAGATTTGGTTATCCGACATTGATTTTTACATATATCCATATGGGTCAATCAATTTTTCCCAAATTAAGTTAATAGGGGGGTAGGGGGGTCAGTGAAAAAACTATTTGAATTAAGTTTTTTATCCTTCATTGAACTTTTGATGTCGTCCCTAACAAACCGATCAAAGAACAGAAAACGCCAAAGGCCACCACTGGATCTTCAATACAGCTTGAAAATCCTGGAATGTAATCTACATATTTTTCTTTTAGGTTTTTAAATATAAGTCTGGTTTGATAAATTCAACAGAATATTACCTGTTCAACCAAGAGAAAAATAATATGTGTATCCCAAATACAGATATTTAAGTAATAAAATGAATTCTTAAACATTGTATGATGATCCCTTTGGTATGTGTCTCCTCTTTTTGATAAACATATTCGTTCAATCTATTATAATAAGTGAATGATCTTGAGTTCTTATAGAATTTTGATGTGTACTCTCCCTGGTTAATCAAATATGCTTATTGTATTACACAATGGTGTTACTTTAAGGAACCTAATGACGATTGTACCAGCTGTTGCAAGGGTATGTATCAATACGTTACAACTCAGCATTACAGAAGTTAATATCAAAAGTAGTGTAAGCATTTGTAAATGATCCAATTTAATTCAAAGGAAAGAGATAAAAATTGTCATTTATATATTGAATGTGTGAGCGAAAGATTACATCTTTTTCTTTAATTTGACATGGGTAATTGTGGTATTTATAAAACTACAAGTGACTTGTATTTTTCATATACCGTTACAAATATTTTAGACAATTCCAGTAAATACATGATAGATTGAACTGTGCAGTGAATACTGCAAATCTGTGTGGAAAATAATAAGTCTGGCAGTATTTAAGCCAATTAATACATATGTTAAGTTTTTTCTTGCCGTAAAACATGTATCAAACGCATACAGGAACAAACGACAATGTTCAACTGAATTACAGGCTCCTGACTTGTGGCAGGCCTATACATGCTGAATTTAGCGGGGTTCAAAATGTTAGCAAGATTCCAATCCTCCCTCTAACCTAGGACAGTGGTGTAGGTAAGTGATTTCAAAATAAATACTAGTAACCCCTATGCCTCATTTTTTTTTACATTGGACAAGGAATAAAAATCATACAGAGTTGTCTCGCTTTTCATACATATGTAAATATAGCCTTTGTAGGAAACAATACCAATAAACCCAAAATAAAAGCATGAATGATTTCAAATTAAGTAACAATTGACCATATATCGTCGTGTCATATGTTTTCGTATCAACCACATTTCGTTGGTTTCCATTGCACATGTGTACATTGTGGCGTGTTTATCGGTTTCTATTTTTGGAACACTATTCATTTAACGCGTTTATTCTTAATTTAACGCGATAAGTGATAAGGGCGATAATAATAAAAATGTGCTGAAAATCTGTAACCTTTATCGCGTTTATTGACCAAGTAATGACACAAGTGGCCATTTCATTTAGTAAGTTTCGAGTAAATTCTGACGCCTTAAAACGTTGTTAAGGCGAAAGAAGAAAGTATTTTCGGTCATTGTTTGTACTTCGGTGCTTTAAGCGTTAAATAATTAAATAACGCGTTAAAAATTATTTAAATAAGTAAAAAAAAAACAATAAAATATCGTAACAAGCCTTGACAAAATAATCTAGATACCTAAAAACATTCGACAGAACATGCTTTTAAAATTTGAGTTCACACTTTTATGAGGATAAGTGTAGGTATGATATTGAAGTCCACTCAGAGGAGAAACCATACTTTGGTTGGAATTTAAGATCTCGTGTTTTGCCAAATGCTAAGCAATTGTAGGAGTACATGCAAATGAAGAAACATCCCTTATTTATCAATTCCGAAAACTAATAATGTATAGTTCGTTTTTATGTATAGTGATGTTACACTACTGTGGAATGGTAATAGGTCAGCGTTCACAAATAAATTAAATCGCGCCAAGTTCTTCGTGTCTGTCCTAAGTCATAAATGAGTCTATAAGTCAGTTGCTGTTGTTGGTTGCTATCTGATTTGATTTTCGTTTGTTGTGTTAACAACGACGTTGTCATACCAGTGCCTTTAATTGTATTAATTTCATCCTTTAGTATCTGGTGGATAGTTGTTTCATTGGCAGTCATACCACATCTATATGATACCAATTTGTTCAGATTTAGATAAATACGTTGTGCAGTGAAAAGAAACGCTTGTTCTTCAGATAGATGCCAATTTGTTCAGATTTAGACAAAAACGTTGTGCAGTGAAAGGAAACGCTTGTTATTCAGATAGATGCCAATTTGTTCAGATTTAGATAAAAACGTTGTGCAGTGAAAAGAAACGCCTGTTATTCAGATAGATGCCAATTTGTTCAGATTTAGATCAAAACGTTGTGCAGTGAAAAGAAACGCCTGTTATTCAGATAGATGCCAATTTGTTCAGATTTAGATCAAAACGTTGTGCAGTGAAAAGAAACGCTTGTTATTCAGATAGATGCCAATTTGTTCAGATTAAGATCAAAACGTTGTGCAGTGAAAAGAAACGCTTGTTATTCAGATAGATGCCAATTTGTTCAGATTTAGATCAAAACGTTGTGCAGTGAAAAGAAACGCTTGTTATTCAGATAGATGCCAATTTGTTCAGATTTAGATCAAAACGTTGTGCAGTGAAAAGAAACGCTTGTTATTCAGATAGATGCCAATTTGTTCAGATTTAGATCAAAACGTTGTGCAGTGAAAAGAAACGCTTGTTATTCAGATAGATGCCAATTTGTTCAGATTTAGATAAAAACGTTGTGCAGTGAAAAGAAACGCTTGTTATTCAGATAGATGCCAATTTGTTCAGATTTAGATAAAAACGTTGTGCAGTGAAAAGAAACGCTTGTTATTCAGATACATGCCAATTTGTTCAGATTTAGATAAAAACGTTGTGCAGTGAAAAGAAACGCTTGTTATTCAGATACATGCCAATTTGTTCAGATTTAGATAAAAACGTTGTGCAGTGAAAAGAAACGCTTGTTATTCAGATACATGCCAATTTGTTCAGATTTAGATAAAAACGTTGTGCAGTTGTGCCCCCCCCCCCTTTGGGGAAAAAATGTGGTTGCTTATATTGGGAATCACTGAAACGTGACTGGAGCGGGCTCCTTCTTAGGCAGTCAATGGGCCCCCACTTAGGAAAATTTCTGGATCCGCCACTGCGAGCAACACGAACCCCAAAAAAGCTCGGATGAACATTCAGCTGCTCCGATATGGTCAGATCCTAATTGCTCCGCAAGTCGTTTCCTTCGTGTTACAAGTTTTGGGATAAGTCGCCCGCGAGATATATTGCCTGCATTGTAACTACTGCATATCGCATGTACATCTAAGATGAGAGCCACACTCAGTGCCCAGCGGCTATATGTCAAACGGGTTATTGTTTGGAAAGGGTATATTCATGTGCTTCTGCATGTTGAACGCTATAAAATCATATTTTTATACAACTTTTTCAGTGACCACAAGGACAATCTGAATTAACAATAGATATAAGAATATGTGGTATGAGTGCCAACTAGACAAATTTCCATCCTAGTCACAATTTGTAAATTTAAAGTAAACCATCATAGGTCAAAGTACGGCCTTCAACACTGAGCCTTTTCTCACATCAAACAGCAAATATACTAAATGTCCCGAAAATGATGGTGTAAAACCATTTAAACACGAGAACCAACGGTCCAATGTACCAAATACAGTACACTGATCTTTTGACAAAAAAAATAACTTATAATTTTAAACTTCAATAATCTTAGAAAAGATGGCAACTATAATTATCATTGATATGGTCATATTTATACAAATTAACTGTTCACAAAACATTCGAATTTTTGAAATACTTAGACTTTTCTACCCCAGGAATAGATTACCTTAAGCCCCAGTCCCACTAGACCACGATCGCACCACGCTCACCGCGATCTAAAATAAATTTAGATCGTGGTGAGGTCGCGGTATGAGCGGCATGAAAATGTTAATTTTCGTTGCTTTCACGATGCTACTACGTCCTAATTACGCTTCTACAACGATCCCGCTACGATTAAACCACGTTCTCACCGCGCTTATTCTGCGACCTTCACGTTCTCACTATACGACCATACCACGAGTTATCCGATTGCAACACGATCTTACTGCGATTATAGCACGTTCTTATCACGATTATAATACGTTCATACCGCGATCTTACTACGTTCTCAGCAATACCGTCAATATCGTGTTTCATATCAATAGAGTTCCATTCCTTCTATTTCTGATTAAAACGGAGATTTCTCAGAAACAATACAGTCATGCCACCAAAATCTACTAGAACACGTGGTCGTGGTGGTAGGGGTTGGTGTAGAGGCAGAGAGAGCAAAGTATGAACGCCATACTAAACTCCAAATAGTACACAAGAAACTAAAATTAAAATAGTACAAGACTAACAAAGGCCAGAGGGTCCTGACTTGGGACAGGCGCAAAAATAGTGGGGTTAAACATGTTTGCGAGATCTCAACCCTCCCCCTATACCTCTAGCCAATGAAGAAAAGTAAACGCATAACAATACGCACATTAAAATTCAGTTCAAGAGAAGTCCGAGTCTGATGTCAGAAGATGTGACTAAAGAAAATAAACAAAATGACAATAATACATAAATAACAACAGACTACTAGCAGTTAACTGACATGCCAGCTCCAGACTTCAATTAAACTGAAACTATACACTTAAGTAGTGTAATACTTGTCATCAAGAGATGTCGGAACGACCAATCAAAACTAAATACAACCTATTGCTGGTCCATAAAGCTCAAATGACGATATTTTAGTGAACGATAGCAGAGATGACACAGATGTGTCAATATATATAGGAAGATGTGGTATGAATGCCAATGAGACAACTCTCCATCAACGTAAAAATCTATAAAAGTAAATCATTATAGGCCAAGGTACGGCCTTCAATACGGAGCCTTGGCTCACACCGAACAGCACGCTAAAAAGGGCCCAAACAAATACTAATGTTAAACCATTTAAACGGGAAAAACCAACGGTCTAATCTATATAAAAACGAGAAGCATAGTTGAGCCGTTAGAGCAAATGGATAAATACATTCAGACAAACAAAATCTAGGGATTTTTTTTGATATATTTTATGGGAAAATAACAATAAAAATGATGGTCGTAGTGTGAACGTAGTAAGGTCGTGAGAAGAGCGTGATGAGGACGGCAAGGGCGTGCTAGAATCGTACTATGGTCGTGATCAGCGTGGTTAAGTCGTAGTGGAAGCGTAGTTGGGTCGCGGTGAGAACGTAATGGTCGTAGTAAGGTCGTGATAACGTCGCTGTGAGATCGTAGTGAAATCTCTCTGAATAGAATCACGCGTTCGCTACGCTCTCGCTACGATTGTAAAGCGACCTTTGCGATCTTACTACGATCTTATAGTGCGCTCTCACTACGCTTCTACTACGACCTAATTTCGCCACGACCGCACCACGATTGTTTTGAACATGTTCAAAGTTGGCCACGCTCTTCACGATCTTGAAGACCTCACCACGACCGTGGTACGACCTTACTGCGACCTACACGATCGTACCACGATCATCAAAATTTGCATTTTTTTCACAGATCGTAGTGCGATCGTGGCCTAGTGGGACTGGGGTATTAGTTGTATTTGGCAAAACTTTAAGGAATTTTAGTCCTTGAACAATGCTCTTCGACTTAGTACTTTTTGGGGCTTTTTAACTTTTTAACGAAACGCGCGTCTGGCGTATTAAAATTTTAAACAATTTAATCCCGGTATCTATGATGAGTTTATTCGATGCTTTTAAGAGGTTAAAAGGAAAATTATGGGAGAAAGATGAGCAAATTTATTTTTAATGAGGACCTGCTGAACCCTATTTCAACAACTTTCAAATACATATAAATTACTAAACTGTAATAAATTTCCCCCTGAAAAACCATGGCTATTCAAATATCTCGCTAATCTTGAGATTTCCAGTAGTCATAATTAAGTTTAATTGTACTTTTAAAATTTCCTATAATAGTAACCCTTATCAAATTTAAAAATGAAATTTGTAATTTAAACAATATAATTTTAATCATATCCTTTTGACTAAAATAGAAACAATGTTTAGACTTTTATATGCCGGAAACAATTCAATAACATTTCGTAATTTGTGAATGAGTTATAAGACTTCCGGTAGGAGGTGAACAGAACGGCCACAACAATTTTGCCAGAATGGCGTGGTAACTGACGATCGGCATAAATATATATGATGCAGCCACCTCCTAGAAAGGTACTGTCAATTTAATCAGAAAAACATGCGACGACTGATTTGTGTTTTTGAAATTTCTAATCCTTCAATTATAACTTTACAACCTTTTTTTCGCAGGTAAAACACGCTGCCGTTTTGAAAAACATACATTCAGAACAGGTGTCAAAGCTTCAAGCAAAACATCAACAAGAATGTGAATTACTGGAAGATATCAGGTATGTAAAATTATATTTATCTCTAATTATTATCATTATTATCTATAAAATGTCCTTAAACAGCTGATTGCTGTGACGTTTTCTGTTGACACACGCCCCCTTAATATTTATAATTTTACATTTTTTTCCCCATTGTCCCAGGGTTGATCATTAACTATTAATGTATTATGATTGAGAATATAAATCTCATAAAATGAATTTTCTTGTACCATCAATTTTAAATAAAAGAAAGAGTTTTCCACTGATTGAGGGTCTGCATGGAAGTCCCTCATTTCTTTATTTTTGAATCATTTTCCTTCATTAAAATTCTTTTTTTAAAATTTTTTTGCCCTATATTTTCAGGGGCGGATCCAGAAATTTTCATAAGTGGGGGCCCTATGACTGACCTAAGAGGGGGCCCGCTCCAGTCACGCTTCAGTGATTCCCTATTTAAGCAACCAAATCCCCCCCTAAATTCTGCCCTGTTTGCTGATTTATTCTCTGTCCTGTAAACCCCATTGGAATCCTCAGGCTAGTAATAGTAACCTCAAGATTGTGAACTTTTGGCCCACCAACAGTTGATCACCTTGGTTGTAACATTTGCTTTAAGTGTAAACAAATATTGTACCTACATGTACATATACCCTAATATGTATCAGGTGAACATAGTAAACAAATTATGTCTACATGACATTGTACATGTACAAAATGAATATACTGAAAAACTGACGTTCAATGTATGTAAATAACTTTGATACATGTATTTCAATGTATACATTGTGTACTACAATGTATACTTCTCATGGGCACTCATAGCACATCTTCTCATATCTATATACACAGTACAATATACAAGTAGGAATAGTAGAAAAAAACTTCATTTTTTTAAGAACTGCAATATTAAGTTACTCAAAATTTAAAACCTCTTCATCATATATTATGCATACATTTTTGTACAACAGTAGTACCGTACATCTGTTAAACATATATTGAAGATGTTTAGATTTAACAGAATATGAATTAATTGCAAACCGCACAGGTTGTAAGAGGAGACTTTTGATTATTAAAAATTCATTGACTTTGACCTGGCCGATTCTTTATACTGAGGCTTTACACAGTCCCTTTGACTTTCTTAAGAAACATTCTATTCAAAATTCAAATGGTACTAGACCTATCATCTTAAAAGCAAACATATATTAAACTCCTGGGACCACAATCAAATTCAGAGGCAGTCAATGATTGTTAAATTTTATTTATCTTTTTTTCCAGGAATTTTAGTAGACAGAGATCAATAATAGAGAAAGAATATGCCCAGGTAAGATAACCATTTATTGCTTTTAAATGTAACTAATTTTATTGAAGCTTCATCCATGTTAAGCTGCTTTTATATACGGTAAATAAAATGTTTGTCTCTGACATTAAGGTAACATGTACAACAATCAAGGAATGAAAGACACAAAGTATTTCAAGGTTTTTATTAATGCGACTCCTTGAGCATCACCATGATCATGTTGATCACAATAATAAGAACTCACATTCTAATATATCTGATACATATTTTTGCTGCTTTTCCTGAACTCGCATAAAAAATCAGTCTTTACAATCGCAATAATACTTTATTGAAAAGCACTTTACGCTCATATGGGCCAATGGCTTAAAAGATCATACATGATATACAGTTTAGATATAAACAATAATAAAATTTGAATATTTGTGTATTATTTGAAGACATGTAGAACCTATAATCAGCCATGCTCTTAGGAGCCTCTTGTTTTTTTTCCTTGATCAGAATTGAAGAACATGAAGGAGCTCCTGTTTTTGTCTTGCTTCCTGTTGTTTTATTTTATTTTGTGATACACAGTATTGGTCCTTTGGGGCCTCTTGTTGTAAATCATTTATAAGAAAAAAGCTAGCTTACATCTTGCTATTTTATTTATTGATACACAATCTTAGTACCTTTGGAGCCTCTTGTTATTTGTCATAATCAAGGAAAAACTCCAATTTCTAGCTTGCTTTCTATTGTTTTATTTCTGGGCACTACAAAGTCTTGGTCCTTTGGAGACTCTTGTTATTAATCATAATTAAGGAAAGGCTCCTGTTTCTAGCTTGCTTACTATTGTTTTATTTCTGGGCACTACAAAGTCTTGGTCCTTTGGAGACTCTTGTTATTAATCATAATTAAGGAAAGGCTCCTGTTTCTAGCTTGCTTACTATTGTTTTATTTTTTGGGCACTACAAAGTCTTGGTCCTTTGGAGCCTCTTGTTATTAATCATAATTAAGGAAAAGCTCCTGTTTCTAACTTGCTTCCTATTGTTTTATTTATTGCTACAAAGTCTTGAATTAGTGTATTATGAAAATGAGTACATTGTAGTTAAGTGCCCTTGTTATTAGGACACCACAGTTTAACTACCCATTTAATTGCCACAAAACAGCTTATTTCCTGGTTAATGTCTCTCTTGATAATGATGTAATACATTTTAATTATTGTATTCTTCTGTTATTGATTTGTGACCTTTCTACAGTGTATTTCTTTGGGGTTAATCAAGTAGAGTATGTATGTGGACTATAAACGTAAAATGGGTTCTATATTTTTTGCTGCAATATTATTTTAATATCAACACTAACAGAGAGATGTGTATTTTGATGATACAGTTCTAACATTGTACATACATGTAACTGTATTGCAGTTGTTAATAAGTCACAGGTGATGATTTCAGTGTGATTTTTTCAAAAAAGGACAAAAATGCAAATTTAACAGATCTATGTTTGAAACTTCGATTAGAATGCTACAAAATGTAGTTCTTATTATTGAGACTCACACAGGCACATTATATGCAGTAATAAAAACCTCTCAATAATTTTTTATTTATAGTAGATCAAGGCAAATAAATTACAAAAAAAAGCTAATGTAAATTAATTTCATTGTTCAGGAGAGAAAAGGAAATCATTTTAACAACATGCACAAGGTGACAGACTAAAACTCTAAAATATACATAGAACTCCTGTCAACCAGGACAAAACAACTGTGTTTTAAGGTGTAACCATAATTTTGAATCTGTGTAATGATGTATGTGCAAAGATACTGTTACAATGTACATAGGGTGTTATGATGCACAACAGCAAATTGCTTCATATTTGAACCTTGAAAATTTAGTGATATAATAAATTTCCTAAATTGTGAATATGCAGTCATTTATCAGACAATTTTTTTTAACTTCTGCTTATTGTTAAATCATCAATATTTGTTTATTTTGACTTGGGAGGGATATCAAATATATATGTATCGATTTCATTGCTCAAAATTCAGTAAAAGTACTAGCTTCAAGAAGTATATGTACCAGATTTTATTGCAGTTTCCTGTACATGTATATACATTTTGTGTGCATTAAATGTAAAATTCAATTAAGTTAAAATGTATTTCTTTATTTGTAAATTTATTTTGTTTTATAAAATAAATTCATTTCAGTAGTCAAACTTGGTTTAGGAATCCAATTAAAGGAGAGGTACATTTGTAGACATATAAATTCTCTTAAACCAAATAATGTAAAACTTAAAAGTACGATACAAACTGATAAAATACAAAAACTTTGTTCTGTAAGCCAATTACAGTTAACACGCAGTTTGGAAATTCTCTTAAAACATAATGTAAAATGTCTTGTTAATAAATATAAACAGATAAAAACTGCAAAGGGATTCACTATCATGTCTATGGCTAAGTCACTTTTAAGATATAGGAAGCTGTTCCTATTTTCTAAATTGATTTCTATGGCTATAGTATCTTAATTGAATTTCCAGTATTGATGATACCCAAGAGAAATGTAAAATAAAGATATAAGTTTGCTTTTATAGATCGGCATGTACGGTAATTTGTTTGTCAAATAGAAATAAAATTTGGTAACTTGTAAATGGACATGTTCATATACTTTAATGACTTACATGTATCAAGATGCACAATGCATGTAAAATGATGTAAGTCATTTAAATACTGAAGCCTGTTGTTTTTATGCCCCAACCACGACAGTAGAGGGGCATTATGTTTTCTGGTCTGTGCCTCCGTTCGATGTGCGTCCGTCTGTGCGTCCGTCCATCCGTTCGCTTCAGGTTAAAGTTTTTGGTCAAGGTAGTTTTTGAAGAAGTTAAAGTTACATCAACTTGAAACTTAGTACACATGTTCCCTATGATATGATCTTTCTAATTATAATTCCAAATTATAATTTTGACCCCAATTTCACGGTCCACTGAACATAGAAAATGATAGTGCGAGTGGGGCATCCGTGTACTATGGACACATTCTTGTTACATAATGCATAAAAAGGATAATGAGACTCGGGAATTAATAAAGATATTTGATAGTATTAAAATCAACAACACCAAACAGCAATTATACCAAAAATACCTGACTCCTGATTTTAGATATAAACAAGACCAACAACAACTAATGAACAATTAGGCCAAATAAAAATATATATGTGGTTCCAGTAACCCTACTGTCCCTACTTTTTATACCCCCGCTTTAAAAAAGGGGGGTATACTTTATACCCCGGCTTTAAAAAAGGGGGGGGTATACTGTTTTACCTCTGTCTGTCAG
Source organism: Mytilus galloprovincialis (assembly GCF_965363235.1). Lineage (NCBI taxonomy): Eukaryota > Metazoa > Mollusca > Bivalvia > Mytilida > Mytilidae > Mytilus > Mytilus galloprovincialis. Next base: position 83,045,834 of record NC_134845.1, on the reverse strand, counting down.
TCCGTCCGTCAGTCAGTCAGTCCGTCCCATGAAACTTTCGTCACATTTTTCTCAGGAACTGCACATCCACCCTTTCTGTAATTTGGAATCAACATTTATATATGTCAGCCATACCGTGTGATGCGTTTTCAGATTCATCACTTGACAACTTCCTGTTTACCGAACACTTGTCTGATTTTACACATGATAGCCAAGTTGAAAATTTTCGTCACATTTTTCTCAGGAACTACAATACAAGGATTTCTGAAATTTGGTTTCAGGATTTATATAAGTCAGCTATACCGTGTGATGCGTTTTCAGATTCATCACTTGACAACTTCCTGTTTACCGAACACTTGTCTGATTTTACACATGATAGCCAAGTTGAAAATTTTCGTCACATTTTTCTCAGGAACTACAATACAAGGATTTCTGAAATTTGGTTTCAGGATTTATATAAGTCAGCTATACCGTGTGATGCGTTTTCAGATTCATCACTTGACAACTTCCTGTTTACCGAACACTTGTATGATTTTACACATGATAGCCAAGTTGAAAATTTTAATCACATTTTTCTCAGGAACTACAATACAAGGATTTCTGAAATTTGGTTTCAGGATTTATATAAGTCAGCTATACCGTGTGATGCGTTTTCAGATTCATCACTCGACTACTTCCTGTACCGAACACTTGTATGATTTTACACATAATAACCAAGTTAAAAATTTTCGTCACATTTTTCTCAGGAACTGCAATACAAGGATTTCTGAAATTTAGTTTCAGGATTTTTATAAGTCAGCTATACCATGTGATGCGTTTTCAGATTCATCACTCGACAACTTCCTGTTTACCGAACACTTGCATATTTTTACACTATTAATATTATCCACTTGCGGCGGGGGTATCATCAGTGAGCAGTAGCTCGCAGTTTCACTTGTTCGGCTTGAAAATAGCCTACCCTAAAGATTTAATTGTTATTTTTCATTAAGCACTGTTAAAGTCAGAATGTTGCTCCCATAGACTCGATGTAAAAAAAATCCCTACCTACATTTTGTGTACCTACCCGAACTTTTTTCAGATGTAACTGGAACCACACATACTTTTTATTTGGCCTTAGCAACACATATACGTCAAGATAACTTGACTTGTATTTACATATGCACATAACTCTCCCTATCCTTTAGCCTATTAAGACCAAATAAAACTGTCTTAAATGCTGTATGGGTTTTACTCATTCTCAATGGTCATACCTATAATTGTTTCTTCTGTATCATTTGGTCTCAAGTTGAAAGTTGTCTTATTGGCAATCATACCACATCTTCTTTTTCTATACTTAATACCACAGCTAGGATAAAAGAGGGACGAAAGATACCAAAGGGACAGTCAAACTCATAAATCTAAAACAAACTGACAACGCCATGGCTAAAAATGAAAAAGACAAACAAACAACAGCACACACGACACAACATAGAAAACTAAAGAATAAACAACAAGAACTCCATCAAAAAACTAGGGGTGATCTCAGGTGCTCCGGAAGGGTAAGCAGATCCTGCTCCACATGCGACACCCGTCGTGTTGTTTATGTGATAACAAATCCGGTAAATAGTCTTATTCGGTAGGTCACATTCATGAAAGGGAAGGGGATTGTAGTTACGAAGTAAGGAACATGTTCAATATCATTTGTGAAACGGTTATTCCATAACGGTCAACCAACTCGTGATGGCGTCCGTAAAATTTACAAAGGGATGATTTCAATTTCACCATTTGGAACTCTTGGTTTAATAGCTTCCTTGTGAGCAGCAAACCTCTATCAAGAAAATCATGATAGGAAATGCAAGCACGGGAATATCGTATCAATTGGGAGATATACCCCGTATGCAGGTGCTGCTGCAGCTGGAATGTTGCTACTTAGAAATAGAAAGTTCACAACAAAAAGTCATCATAATCCAGCTGCATACAAGATTTTCATAACACATCAGAAATATTTAAAATAGATGAATTAAACTGAAATGCTGGGTTGAAATAATTGCCTGGACAATTTCCTCCGTACATTCTTTTCTTTTACTAAAATGTAGAGAACGCTAGAATGAGTAGTTGGAACATGCTGAAACGTTAGGTTTAACTCATTTAATTTTCCTTTTGATTACCCTTTCTGGTTTAATCTGAAAAAAACTTATCATTTATGCTACTCAGATTAACTGAAAAATGGCTAACAATTTTCTTTTATGGATTTCTAACAAATACAGGATTTCCAATATAAATGAAAGAAACAAGACAATATAATTAATGGGTAATGAGGCAATTATTGATGGAAAAACACTTTAGTCGTTTATTTTCATGAAACAATTGGTAGGTGATTGCTATGTAGTTATTTGGTCCTAAAATTATTTCAACTAAACGTATTACTGTTTTTGTTTTTCTGCGTTTCTAAACGTAACATTTACTGAGTTCAAGGTCAAATTTTCTTCATTTAAACCTTTCAAAGGAATTATTGCAAAAGTAATTGGAAAAAAAATTAAGTATAATCATGTTTGTTGAAGATAAATCTAATGTTGTACTATTGGAGCTGTCAAATTGCATTTACTGTCTCAGTATATATTGTCTGTATAACACCTTGTTTGAAGTTGATAATGTATTTCTGTATTGTTTTTATTTTGCCAGCTGAAAGTCAAAATTGTTTGTTTTTTTGCCAAATTATTTCATTTGGAACAATTAAGGGATCATGCAACGGTTGAACCATTTAACTTCAAGGGGGGGGGGGGAGGGTAATAGTTTTTGTTTGCGCAACAATTCAAGCATGAACATTTAGTTTTTCAATGGCAATCAGATTATTTTTTTTTGTAAGGTATAAAGGAATTTGCTTCAGAATTTTTTTTGTAATCTGCTTGACCAGAATATTTGTCCAATATCTAATTAGGGATCAGAATATTTAAATACAAGTATCATTGATTGATTCTTGGGACAAGCTTATTTAAAAATAAATAGTTACATGTATACTACTTTTTTCTTCAAAGCTTTTATACATGATGTACATGTTTGAATGATATGTTATGATGTATTACTTCATGGATTTGTAACATTTGCTGTCTTATTATAGAATAACTCCCAACAAATCCTGAGATTAAATGGTTTTATCCTTCCTTCATGATTTTGTGCAGTCATCCATTAAATTAGTTTCAATATGGCATAAATGAAATAGACATCCATAAGTAATCTTTTATCCATTTCAAAGAACAAATCAGTAAGTCTTAGTCTCAGAGGGCATGATGGTTAATAGGAAATTGTAGGAGGAATATATAAAAAGCTAGATCATAAATCTTAGATTGAGACATCAGGGCGTGTTATAGCTGACTTATAAAAGGTATGGGTTAATTCTCATTGTTGAAGGCCATCATTTATGGTTGCTGATACATGTAATTGCTTAAACTTCCGCTATGTTTGTGACTAAGAGGTGGACTATTTGTATTAGCAATCATATCATAAAATTGAGAATGGAAATGGGGAATGTGCCAAAGAGACAACAACCCGACCATAGAAAAAAACAACAGCAGAAGGTCACCAACAGGTCTTCAATGAAGCGAGAAATTCCCGCACCCGGAGGCGTCCTTCAACTGGCCCCTAAACAAATATATACTAGTTCAGTGATAATGAACGCTATACTAATTTCCAAATTGTACACAAGAAACTAAAATTAAATTAATGCAAGACTAACAAACATATCTGCTTAATTGTTAGTCTGCAAAATTTATCGTTGAGTCTGTGCATGATATTTGTTTTGTGAAAGTTTGACATAATAATCATTGCTGGGTTGCTGTCTTAATCAAATAATGAACTGTGTTTCAATCTCTCCAAAGACCTTTTTTATTTTAATTTATGTATAGGATTAAATGGCCTGTTTGAATTCCTTTGAATAATAAAAAAGTGAGTTTAATAATTGTAGCCAAAATAATTAAAATGACAAAAGAATCTCTTTATATATTCCGTTCTTTTTGAATGAAATATTCATTGATTCAACCTAAATATATCTTGTTAATACACATTGTCAGATGTTTCTTATTTCAATTGAGATTTAAGTTATTTTCGTCCAAATTAAAGCAAGGAGAAGAGATTGAGGAGTATTTATCAACAAACTTCATTTTGTTTGAAATGTTCTGAGGTGAAAAATGAGAAACAGATATTGTGCAAAGGCTTGATGCATATTGGAAATGTCTAATTGAAACAGAACAGATCAAATTCTTATTCTAAAATAACTTTTTGTAATTTATTTTGGTTAAAGGGTGAATGTAACTTAGATCATTAATATAATTCTTGCATCATTTAAACTTATTTTGTTAGAGATATTTTTTTGGGTATTACAAATTTTCTTTATTTATAGTCATTAGACAATTCAAATGCACTATTTAACTTTAGGTTGCAGATCCCTCTTGTATACCTTAACCTCAGAATTGCTGGCAAATGTTTGTTTTTGTCCATGTGCCACTGTCATTGGGGAGGAGGGCTTTGAAATACTAAGTGCCTGTCCTTCTAGTCTGGTTTAAGTGCTCTCATCTGTACAATTCTTTCCAGGTTTTTATGAAACTTATGTCATGGTTTCAGTCTGCACCAAAAACATTTTCAACTACTAGTCTGAAGACCAATATTCTGACATTTTTCTTATTGGGCCATTAAACAAAGTTTTGCAAAAACTTACTAGTCCGAATGAAATTTTACTAGTCTGGGCATTGGACTAGTGGCTAACCGTGCAGACTGTGGTTTATATCAGTAATGTCTTGGAGGAATTTGAAAAATCAGTCCAGACCAGTTATTTTAACAAGGGTTATGCCCCTTAGAAAAATTTCTTAATATTTCGCTTTGTTAATTATTTTTTTCCGACAAATTTGTGATGCATCTCTATGTACATGATGTTCATGCTGAATAAAATAAGAATGTCTTTTATAAAGACAACTCTTAAGTATTTTACCATGTTTTCACATTGTGTAGTTGATTGTCCAGACACTTTCTACATAAGAAAATGTCTGTACCAACGAAGTCAGAAATATGACAGTTGTTATCCATTCGTTTGATGTGTTTGAACTTTTGATTTTGCCATTTGATTTGGGACTTTCCTTTTTGAACTTTCATCGGAGTTCAGTATTTTTGTGTTTTTATTTTTTTTTGTATCATATTTAGTTTTCAGTGACTCTTTTCTAATTTCAGACACATTGAGCCTATAGCAACTCTAAAACACAATTGTTGTCTAAGATTTGGTTCTCTGGACATTGTTTGGTCCTTTGATTTTTCTCATTGTATATTGTAAATAAATAAAGTATTGGTTTAGTAGATACTGTTTACATTACATCCTCCTCAAACATTACTTCAATCACACAGAAAGTGTTCTCATTGATTAAATGAGGGTCTGGATGGAAAACGGCTCCTGAATTATTAAGAATTTAAGACATTTTCTTTATCTTAATCAACTACTTATTCTGTAAAATTCTAGTAAGTACTATACTATTAAATGTTCATGTAATTTAGTGATTTCTCATCTGTATGTCATGTATGTGGTACATCTCTGCCTATGTGTAGTGACAACTGCAAATTATACCTTGTCCATCGGATTTCTTATGATTAAGAAATACCAGGCCTTAGAATATGTATAAAGTGCCTAGAAAATCAACCTAACGATGTTAGAGTAGATCTGATTCGTAACTTCCTCCCCGAGTGGGGCTGGAACCTGTACTTTTTTATTTCCAACTTCTACGACAAGGTATGTGGTACAAATGTACATTTCTGTAATCAGTTTTGTATAACTGTAACTATGTATAAGATTCTTTTATTTTTGCAACAAATATTCTTTAGTCTTTTTCACCCCATTATTCTCTATTCTTTATATTTTTGGCTCATAAAATTCTCTCTATTTTTTATTTTTTGGGTGGATTTGAATATATTCTGTATTCTCTAAACCCCCTTCCAGACCCTCTTATTAAGTTTGGTGTAAATGATATCTTCTCAATACCAATCATTGATTTATCTCAGTGTTTCATTCATAGAAAAAAAGAAGATCAATTAAATCTTTATAGTTAATACTGAAACTGGGTCAAGGTTTAGGACAATTGAAAAAGAGTTAATTTGACTTCAATGGACAATTGATACATGTATACTCAGGAGAGAGTCACTGTCTTATAGGCTTAGAATGTTCTGACATCAGACTGAATATTATGTGGACTCGTGGCTCATGGGACCATCATATTGGAATGATTATAACTAGTTTCCAAACAGGTTGTTTGCTATCAGAGTATATACAACAGGGGCGAATCCAGCCATTTTAAAAAGGGGGGTTCCCAACCCAGAGTAAAGGGGGGTTCCAGCTATATGCTCCCATTCAAATGCATTGATCTGCCAAAAAAAGGGGGGAACCGGACTTGTAGATTTGTTTCCATTTTTTTGGAGGGGAGTTGAAGTTCAACAGAATTTTAGATTTTTAGAATGCCAGGAACCATCTTGAAGTTTTGACAACTTGGCGTCCGTTCACAGTACAACTGTCAACAGGATAAAATTAGAAAATGTACAAAAATCAGACATACCAATATACATGTGTATAAAATAAGAAGATTTATATAATTGTTTCATTGGCAATCTTTTATTATGCCCTGGCCATAGTGAAGGAGGCATAAAGTGTTAGCCTCGTCTATCTGTACATCCCAAAGCTGGTTTCTGTTTTCTAAGTTTAGTTTGCCTCAACAAAATGTTATGAAACTTATACACTATGCTTATTATCACCAAACAAAGATGGTGTTTGAAAACGGCTGGCATTACTTCTACTGTTCTTGTAAAAATGCCCCTTTATAAATAAAAATATAACTGAATTTTTCATTTATGCTCTCTAACGTGAGTTTGTCTCAACCATAAATGTTACGAAACTTATACACACTACTTATTACCACAAAACTCAGATCAAGTACAGACCTGTACAAATTTGGGTAGTGTCATTTTTGCTGTTCTTCAGTTATGTCCCTTTACTTTATTAGATATGCAAGTGTGGCATCATCTGTGTCCCATGGACACATTCCCACTTTATTGTATATACAGCTCAGTCATTATAATCTGTGGCACTTATAATACCAGATCAAATGAGGTAGAAGATTAGCAATCTGCAAGTGCTATAAAAATAGACTCAAAAGAATTTTACATCCTGTTCTGGAAAATGATCATGTGGTTCATTTTCTGAAATTTGGTATGCAGTGCCTTGGCATATCTTATTACCACAGTAATTATTTGACCTAGTGAACCATTAATAATGGTTCAGTAACAATGAATATTTTGCATATTTCACATTCACATATTTTAATTCTGACAATTTCATTTTTCAATCAAAGTACATTCAGGAAAGACATATCTCTGGGTCAACATTTTTATTTATCAACAAATTCCTTAAAAGAAACTTATAATTTCTAAAATAAGATTTGTGTATTATTGGAAAGCTATAGATTATATTTGTCATTCGGATGATAGACTTTAGTTATATCTCAGTTACAAATGATTGTAAAAAGTCATCGCAGCACTCTGTACAAAGGCACAACTATCTCAGATACAATGATTGGAGAGAGTAATCGCAGCACTCTGTATAAAGGCACAAATATCTCTGATACAAATAATTGGAGAGAGTCATTCATCACTTTGTATAAAGGCACAATTAATTGGTTTATTTGATTTTTTAGGACTGTATCTCCATCAGTGAATGTTAACCTGATTTAGATAAATGTTGGGACAGCGCCATTGATTTTAATTAATTAACCGTTTTCTTCATTTGTAAATGTATCAGTAGGTTTAAGTTATTTAAAGGATGGTTTGTTTTTGTTTTAATCGTAACATTTAATATTTGTTTTAGTGTTGTCATTACTTTAGAAATGTGGATGTGAGGTAATATTGAACTGCCATATATATCAGGCTGATAGTTTTCTTTGTTTGAATTTAAATTATAGTTGACTATGCATTAATAATTTTACTCATTGTTGAAGGATGTACTCAGTGACCTATAGATGTTAATTCTGTGTCATTTGGTCTCATGTGGGGAGTTGTCTCATTGGCAATCCAGTGGCGGATCCCCAAAAAGGTGGGGTGGAGGGTCCGGGCGTTGGAAGCCTCTTTTAATTGGACCATCAATGCATTTGATGGTTCGAATCTCCCCTTTATCCTGGGTTGGGAACCCTCTTTTAAAAATGGATTGTTGCATCCCTGCAACTATTACCACATCTTCTTTTTATAATTAAGGAAGACTGAGTGACCGCATGTTAATTGATTTGTTTGTGATTTGGTTCAGCCATGCATTTCAAATTTGAACTATTTCAAATACTTGTAAAATGTAAATAATAAATAACTAATTAACAGATTTAAAGTACTGTTTATATATAAGATTAGTTTGTGGTTTGAACTTGACACTTTTAAAAACTGTGTTATTCCCTCTCTGATAATCTTGGTTAGATTAATTCCCTACTTTTCTTGAACCTGGACATAGTTGATTAATTAAAGCTCATGCAACATATTCTACAGACACATGAATAGGTCTTAGGAGTTTAAGGATGGTATAATTACATCAAGATGTTTGCTCACTTATTGGAAGTACGTGTTTACTTGAAAGTTCCATGTCTCCTATCAAGGCAAGGGCCTTGAAGGCCAAGTGGTATTATAAGAGATCAGCAATGATGTTGAGAGTTTGAGCCCTGTTATACTAATAGTTGTAGGTTGGTTGACCCCTGTAAGGTGCAGGTGTGTTTGCCTGTTTTCCTGCAGTGATGAGTGTTTCTTATCTTACACTGCTGCTTCCCCTTCAAAAAGAAAAAGCTGCCACAATAAAGCCAAGTCAGCAATCACCGACAATCTATTAATCAATCAATCCTTTCAGGACATTAAAGTTGACAAATTTTAACTGTATCACTTTATGGGTACTGTTCATGCAGAAAAGTCTTCATTTCACTGAAGTTAAATTACTAAGACATATTCATTTGGTGTTGTTTCCTGATATAATTCAGAACTGTTAAAAAAACCGTTTATCTGTTTTCCCAGATTTGGTTTTTCGATGAAATCAATTTCTCATCGTACTTTACAAATTTGAAATGAATGAAATTAGATTATATATTGATACTTTATGTATTGATCACTAGTGTCTATTTCATGTCTTGAAACATACATTATTGATAAAAGATACTTCAAAATTTATAAAGTGAAAGTGATTTATTACCCTAGACAAAAGGAAGCTCTGTATATTGTTGATTTTCTCCAAGATTCTTTGGAAGCTTTCTCAGCTTCTTTTAGAATCACTTTTCGTGTTTTCTGATAATCGTAAAGAATCAGATTTTCTCATGAAAAGAATTAAAAGATGACAGAAAGTTTTATAAATATCATGACGGGGCATGATGAATAAGACTTGTAAAGGAAATTGATAGATTTTAGTATGTGATGCCCTTTCATATTTCAAGTGCTATGTCGAGTCTTTGTAGGAATCAGACAAATTAACTAATTCTAAAAATAGAATCAAAAAATATTATTTGATAATCTGATTTATGAATATTCATGATTCAGAAATTTCAGAGAATAATTCACAGGCACTTGTTTCTATCCTTGCATGGGAAGACCCACTATCAACGTATATTTATATAAATATATACGACGTTGATAGTGGGTCTTCCCATGATTAGAAACAAGTGTCTGTAGAAAAATCGGTGCTTATATTTCTTCATGTATGACTAAATAAGGAAACTTTTCTGTAAAGGATGTGATGTATACTTAAGTTCAAATAAAAAAGTTTTTTTTTTCATGTAATTATTTGTTTGTACCCTGAGAAGAATACACCACAGCTCGGATGAGATCAGGAAAATAACACTTACAGTTCCTCAATTAATTTTTTTTTTTAAGTGCATTGTTTTATAAGCTAGGGGATGTAAATTTTTAGTATGACTTCTATATATGTATATGTTAGAAATATTATGTTGTCTCTTAGTGTCACATCCACGGTAACTTTTATTTTATAATTTGAAGGCTGTTTTAGGGTAAACACAAGACGATCTAGGTTGAAAGTGTAAAATGCAAAAAGTATTATCACAATAAGAATATATTAATATGAAGAAAAAAATGTAAACCAGCTTTGGAGTTTAATTTCCGCTGAAATGTAAGGTTTTTGGCAGTTTTTGCTCTTAGGTTGAAAAATATAGGAGCTAGATGTTAGAAGTGTTATTGCAAAAAGATCTGGATTACAAATCATCATTAAACTAGTATGTGCTTAAAATAAAAGTCCTCTTTAGTGTTCAAACATTTTTGTTTTTGACCTCTTGTTAACTTAGTGGTGGCCTAGTGGTCACAACACTGAGGTTGTGAGTTCAAACCCCACTCATGCAGTGCACTCGAATCCAATCCTACTTCACTAGGATTGTCAGTTTTTCTATTGAACTAGGTCTGAGGTTTTCTATGGGCATTCTAAATGCTTCCAGGCCACCAATAAAAACTGGCTGCTACGAAATAGCCTAAATCTGTTGCTTGAAAGTGGCATTCAAACACCAAAAATCAAATCAAATCAAATCTTGTTAGCTTGCTGTTTTATTGTTGTCATTGCACATTTCTTTTTAATCATATAATTGTATATGTAATGTGTGTCATTTTGACTTTTCCAGAGCCTCCTGAAATTGACCACAAGCCTTTTGAAAAGAGAATTTTCTGCCACACCAGATCTCAGTACAGATGATGGCCAAGAGCATAAGTAAGATCACTAGTACTATAATGTGAATTAATTATTATATTTACTGTGCAAACAAATTTTGCTGTGTGTACTGGAAATTCAGAAATTATAGCATGTATTCACTGGATGCAGGATTTTCTGGCTGTATTAAAGACCCTGGCATTTTGGAGGTCTTTCGTTGCTTTCTGGTCTTTGTTAGAGTTGTTATCTCTTTGACACATTCTCCATTTCCATTCTCAATTTTTGAAGAATGGACAAACATGACAAACATGGGAAAAAAATTATTGGGAAATATTTGAAATGCTGCATATAGATATAAGTATCATTTATTATGCAAGTTCTTATTATCAGATTAGTCACCCAAATGATTAAAACCTGGCAATAATTTCTGAATTTACAGTACATTTTCACAACATTCATGACAATTAGCTATAGTAAATGTCACATAACTTTTCAGTGAAAAATAGTAAAGAATTTAGTCATAGATGATGAATGTGAATTTTTGTCCTGTTTCTCACAATACTTTAAGACTGATGAAACATTTGTTTCCCAGGCCAAAGGTATGCATTGTTTACATTTTTTTCTTATAAATACAACCAGTTGTTTATAAATTTTTAAATATCGAATCAGATCATAAGATCAGTCTCTAGTATGAAAATATGAAACCTTAATTACATAAGTCATCCATTGCAGAATAGCACAGTGGTCAATTACCAGTACTCTTTCATTACATAATTACATGTACTGTACATATACATGTAACATAAAGCTTCATCATGCATACATTTTTGTGTACTACTTTTACATCGGACTAACATGTGAGTTTAGGTTATATAGCATAACAAGACACCCTATACATTTAAACATATTTTTTAAAGACTTGAATCAGACTGGTTATAAATATTTTTAATGGCAATGACCTTGTTATCTCTTAATACCTGTGTGTATTTTACCTTTGAAAAATGCAGCCTAGTTAAATGACATTTATGTTGTTATGTAATTGTATACCTCTGTGTGGGAAAAGTTACAATTTTGTGGTATTTCAATTTTCACTATTTTTTACTGAGGGGATTGTGAAGACTTCATTATTTGAATTGTCACTACAGCATCCAATATAAGTTTGGATACTTTTAACAATCCTGAATATGCACCAAATATTTGCCACTGTACCTAAAGCAAACATGAAATTTAATCAACCAATTGTATTATATAGACATAAGATGATATGTATTATGAGTGCCAATGAGACAACTCTCCACGAAGTCACAATATGTAAAAGAAAAACCATTATAGGCCAAAGTACAGTCTGGACAACACAGAGCATTGGCTCACCCCAAACAGCAAACTATATACATATTAAGAATAATGTTTTGAAAATATCAGAAAACATTTGATTCTCATTAAAGACAGAATCACTTAAAAAATCCATAATTTTGATTAATGTTTTACCGTATACATCATTTGCATGTGATAGGGGATTGGAAGCATGTTATTATGGCGTGCTTTGTACGGAAAATTGTAAATTTACATCCATTTAATGCTACACCAAAGAATAAGTCAATATATTGAGCATCTTTCATACTTTTAACAGAATTACGCAGAAAGAATTGATGAAAATTGGATTAAAAACATTGTACTGTTCAGAATTGATGTTGAATTATCATTTTCTGTATCAATTGTATTGTTTTGAATTCAATGCATTGAAATTAACATGGACTGTCAGATGCATTTAGCACATACATACTGGCTTGATGACAGATCTATTAAATGTATTCACACCTCTGTTACAAATTGGTCTCATCTCCTTAAATGTTCAAATTAAATAATGATTTGAGCATGGCCATGCAGATAGGAATACATTTTATGCAAATAAAAATTGATACATCTGTTATCATATTTCAGGTCGAAAAACGCAAAGATTCTAATTGTTTAACTGTTCGAAAATTGCGTTGTTATAAGAACCCTCCAAAACAGAAAACTAAAATATAAAAAACCCAATGTAGAAAACTAAAGGCTGCATGAGCAATACAAATCCCACCCAAAACTGGGGTGATATCAGTTGCTTTAAGGAAGGGTAATTAATTTTGTGGCACCTGTCATGATTGCTCATGTAAACACAAAGTTGTTGAAATGCCTTATTCAGTAGATCACATTAAGGGAATAGAAGGACATGGTTATGATTATTACAATTGGTATTATTAGTATCTGTAATCATCTATATTATATTCAATAATCATGATAATGGTCAACCAACTTGTGCTGGTAACAGTTCTTAAATTTTCCAGGGGGAACTATCGTTGCTAATTTACCCATATTGTTCAGTTTTTGGTGGATTAGTCTTAGTTGTCTTATTCCTGCTCATATGATTCCACACCTTATTTAGATTTAAAGAGATAAGACCCATTTAGAAACAAGTTCAAATGTCTAAGCTTCGGCATGATAATTAAATTTCAGTTCATCTTGATTATTTAAAAGTTGATCAATATTAATACAATTGTCTTAGCTCTCATAGATAAATAAATGGTTTTCTGACATGGAATAGATAATTGTTACAACACTAACGTATACAGAGAGATAATTTAGTCTGGGAAAACATCATTTATTTATGAGATGTAATTAGCTCTGAACTAAAGCTTCAAGTAACTTCCCTGAGTACTTTTGGACTTTTGTCTTCCAAGGTTGTTATGATGAATAAGAAAGCAAGGAGAAATGCATACAATATCCACAAATATGTAAGCTATCAGGACATAACATGCCTGTCTCAAGGAAAAGCCTGTTTTTCTGTAGGTACTGTTGGTTGGGGCAATGCCATACAATGTCCACAAATATGTAAGCTATCAGGACATAACATGCCTGTCTCAAGGAAAAGCCTGTTTTTCTGTAGGTACTGTTGGTTGGGGCAATGCCATACAATGTCCACAAATATGTAAGCTATCAGGACATAACATGCCTGTCTCAAGGAAAAGCCTGTTTTTCTGTAGGAACTGTTGGTTGGGGCAATGCCATACAATGTCCACAAATATGTAAGCTATCAGGACATAACATGCCTGTCTCAAGAAAAAGCCTGTTTTTCTGTAGGCACTGTTGGTTGGGGCAATGCCATACAATGTCCACAAATATGTAAGCTATCAGGACATAACATGCCTGTCTCAAGGAAAAGCCTGTTTTTCTGTAGGCACTGTTGGTTGGGGCAATGCCATACAATGTCCACAAATATGTAAGCTATCAGGACATAACATGCCTGTCTCAAGGAAAAGCCTGTTTTTCTGTAGGCACTGTTGGTTGGGGCAATGCCATACAATGTCCACAAATATGTAAGCTATCAGGACATAACATGCCTGTGTCAAGGAAAAGCCTGTTTTTCTGTAGGCACTGTTGGTTGGGGCAATGCCATACAATGTCCACAAATATGTAAGCTATCAGGACATAACATGTCTGTCTCAAGGAAAAGCCTGTTTTTCTGTAGGGACTGTTGGTTGGGGCAATGCCATACAATGTCCACAAATATGTAAGCTATCAGGACATAACATGCCTGTCTCAAGGAAAAGCCTGTTTTTCTGTAGGCACTGTTGGTTGGGGCAATGCCATACAATGTCCACAAATATGTAAGCTATCAGGACATAACATGCCTGTCTCAAGGAAAAGCCTGTTTTTCTGTAGGCACTGTTGGTTGGGGCAATGCCATACAATGTCCACAAATATGTAAGCTATCAGGACATAACATGTCTGTCTCAAGGAAAAGCCTGTTTTTCTGTAGGCACTGTTGGTTGGGGCAATGCCATACAATGTCCACAAATATGTAAGCTATCAGGACATAACATGCCTGTGTCAAGGAAAAGCCTGTTTTTCTGTAGGCACTGTTGGTTGGGGCAATGCCATACAATGTCCACAAATATGTAAGCTATCAGGACATAACATGCCTGTCTCAAGGAAAAGCCTGTTTTTCTGTAGGCACTGTTGGTTGGGGCAATGCCATACAATGTCCACAAATATGTAAGCTATCAGGACATAACATGCCTGTCTCAAGGAAAAGTCTGTTTTTCTGTAGGTTCTGTTGGTTGGGGCAATGCCATACATTATTTTAAGAATAAATCAGGCCTAAATAAAGATAAGGAGATATGGTATGATAGCCAATCAGACAACTATGCACCTAAATTAAAGGTGCCACATGTGGAGCAGGATCTGCTTACCCTTCCGGAGCACCTGAGATCACCCCTAGTTTTTTGGTGGGGTTTGTGTTGTTTATTCTTTAGTTTTCTATGTTGTGTCATGTTTGCTGGTGTTTGTTTGTCTTTTTCATTTTTGGCCATGGCGTTGTCAGTTTGTTTTAGATTTATGACTTTGACTGTCCCTTTGGTATCTTTCGTCCCTCTTTTAAAATTAAGTGAATTTAGATAACTAACAATTATAGGGAACTCACTCACAGTACAGCCTTTAAAAAGGAGAAAAACCTGTACCGTATAGTTTGCTTTAAAAGGCCCTGACATGAAAAATATGAAACAATTCAATTGAGAAATTTAATAGCCTTTTCTGAATACTGAAATATAAAAATATATTTTTCAAATTATTTATTGTGCAATATGAATAGTTTCTATCAACATGATAAAATATATTGGGTATTGTACAGTTTTCAAGACAAGACAAAGATAGTGATCTGTTAAACTTGACTTTAATTATGATAACGATTGGCTATAAAAATCATATAGAAATAATAGCAATGATGGTTTCTCATTGTCATATAAAAAAGATTTATGGCGCAGAACATGAATTTTTAGCACCTTTGTTGTTTTGTTTGCACCATACTGCAGAGCTCCAGATAACAATTCAGAAATTGGGGTTTTTACCCACCATTTTCTTATTTAATTGGGTGATAAAGTTTTTGAATTGCATTATCAATTTTAATTCACCCCTCAAGCAAATATCAAAGTGGGTTTTTCACCACCAAGCTCCTTAGTGTGCTGGGTTTTTTCATCAACACAATATTGAATATTTTTCCATCTTCAATGTATATGTGTCTTTCTTTGTATATGTGTTACATGTAGCTGTTTTATTCACTGACGAGCAATTGTACGTTTAATTTGTGTCCCGTTTCAAACGTTCTGCCAGGCAGTTTTGTATTTTCTCACAACTTTCATAAACTGTAAAAAACAGATATGCGTATTCACTCAACTAAAATGAAAAAATAGTATATAAACTAAAATTATATTTGAATGTTTTTGTTTAATTCAATTTACATAAATCTGGGTTAAGTTGTCCCTTATTAGAAATGTTTTCAAACTACATATCATGTCATGGTTGATTTGGCTTTTCACTTCTTCCATCTGATTTCGTTTTTGACGAAACCCCATTATTATTATTAGTCCAAATAATTATGACGTCTGGCAAGGCTATTTTATTTTTTTCTTTGACGTTATTAGCAATGTTCTCGTTAAGGTACGCAAACATGTATGCCCGTGAATTCGATGGACCCTTCCTAAAAACAGCTGAGTCTTTTTATCATCATAACTTTCCCTCAGCTATTCAAAAGAAGCTGAAAACATGCTTCTATTCAATATTTTTAACGGACATTAACTTTGGTTTTAATTGATTGTATGTTATGATAATTAATCCCGAGAAATTTGAAAAAAATATGACAACATGATACACGCTAATTTGATAAACGCAGAGAAGATCTAAATGTTTCATAAACATGTGTACCTTTTGAGCAACAGAAAATTCCAACGGGGACCCATTTCAGCTACTTGATGCAGGGCTCTATTTTAAGAACGAAAGGACATTTCCAATTATGAATATTATAAAGATAGAATTACGTGAAAACTATAAACTGATAAGGGTAAATAACGCAAACGATAGAGAATAAAAGCGTTGAAAACTCATGGTTTTGGCATATAATTGGGTTTTCTGTTGAATTAATTGGGTTATTGAACCCTGCAATGGGCAATTGTATTGTGTTTTTAGTTATTTGTATTGCGTGATCACGCAAATATGCAGCTTATCTGGAGCTCTGATACTGGCGCCATTTACATAAATTATAAACACCCCACATTTAAAGCGAAAATGCAGAAGTCCTTCCCAATGTGCACCAAAATTAAATACTTCTAAGCATTATGTATAATGTCTGAAATTTTCCATGCTTGAGAGATATTTTTTTCTCAATTTTAGAATACTCAATTTAAGCCTCATGTGTTAAAGTACTTTTTAAAAAGCTTTAACAAGGTTTTAGGTCTTCCAAAAAAACTTTTAAATAATCATTTGAATATGTAGCACGTGAATTTTAAACCATCCCCCCTTTTTTTGGTAAATAGATATCTGCAATTTTCCATTCACAGACCAATAGACCATATAAACCTTGTTAATAAAATTCATTTGACTATTATGACATATGGTATATTATAAGTACACCAATGTCCATGATAACCCTCACCCTTTTTTGACATTTTCCCATTTAAGACCAATAGACCATATATACCTTGTTAGTAAAATTCATTTGACTATTATGACATATGGTATATTATAAGTACACTGATGTCCTTGATATAAGTTGTTACCAATTTTGAAACAAATTTCCCCTTTTTTTGACATTTTTCAATTTTCAATTTTCCATTTATAGACCAATTATAAACATCTTGTTAGTAAATTTCATTTGAGTATTATGACATATTTGAAACCAATTTCTCCCCTTTTTTTATTTTCCATTTTTCCATTCATAGACCAATTATAAACATCGATCTTGTTAGTAAATTTCATTTGAGTATAATGACATACCAGTATGTATTTGAAACCAATTTCCCCCCCCCCCCCTTTTTTGACATATGAAAATCTTCATTTTTCGATTCATAAACCAATAGACCATATACATCTTGTTAGTAAAATTGATTTGAGTATTATGACATATGGTACATTATTAGTACACCAATGTCCTTGGTATAAGTTGTTACCTGCAATGTTATCCAGGTGTAAACAGGTGTTACGACTTAAGGCTGACATAAGCTGATGTCATAATAACATGCAATAAATCTGTAATCAGTTGTCATGGAGGTGCGAAATTGATGAAATAGTAATGGTCTTTTACTAATAATTTTGACATATAACATGCAGTCTAATTTGTTCCTTTATCTGGCCTTTTGATCTCTAAGTAATTTAAGTAAAGTAACATATATAATATACATGTTATACACAGGTTTTTTTCTCGTGCACTCTGTGTCCCCGACTTCACGTGTGTGTTTTAAAGTGACATCTTCTTTGTCTTGGACTTTCTGGAATGCAATAAGGTTCTAATAAATACATGACAAAATTTAGTTTAAAAAATGATTATATGAGACAGCAATTTGAAGATAAAACCAAAAATGACATCTTTGCTAAAGATTGAGTGGAATTTTAAATACATAAGTATTCTCTTTATGTATAAACAAAGAAGTTCAGCAAACATCAATAACACAGCAATTTGACATAGAAATAAACCAGAATTAATGTAGATATCTTTGTGGATTATTAAAAATTAAAATGAAGTATTGTTTTTTTTAGCTTTGATAGTTATACAGACTCTATGCCATATGCCATCTTTTAAACATGAAACGAAAGAATAATCAGCAATTTGACAACAAAAGTTAAACCTGATATAGATACATGAGTATAGAAATAGATATCTTGGCTTAAAATTTAAAAAAAAAACTCATGTGGTATTTTTATGGCAGACCCAGCTGATTGAAGCATTGTTTTTTTTTTTTAAATTTTCAATTTATTTTATTTCCTATTTGAAGGTCTTCATCTGGAAGGTAAGCACTTAAGTCCGAAATGAAAATGTTTATTTAATTTCTAATTCACATGATAACATTTTTTTATGATTTACTAATACTTGTTGGTTGAATAGAAAGTTGTTTTCTATTTTTTTAATTTTTGGTGTCATTTTCACTTTATTTTAATAGAATTTATCCTTGCGTTAAATTTTATGTCAAGGTTTCTTATGTGTACACATTAAGTTCAAAGCCATTTAATAAAAAGTTATTTTATCACAAGCACATATAAAGGTTTGTTTTTCACCCTTAATTGTTATTTTATGAATTTAAGTTAGAAATTATGAGTGTTCTAGATGAGTTTAGTCTGTAATACAGCTTTTTAATAGCTTTTAATTGTTAATATTATTTATTTAGTTTTGATATCTGTGTAATATTGTATTGGAAAAATGATAATATCTTCATTTGAATCCACTTTAGAATACCCTTCAGGGTTGATTGCATAGACAAAGTGAAAATTATTTGAAGAGAATAATCTAAACAAGTAGAAAATAGCAAAAAGCGCAATTTTTGTCATAAATTTTAATGATAATTAACACATCATAAGTGCAAGTAATCTGATTTTATATAAATATAGTTAAGTCTTGAATTCATGACTGTTCAGAGTCACTGAGTATTGCAAATTGATGTATTAGAGTTTGCAGTTCAGTCAAAATTTGTTTCAAACTTAGATTGTTTGAAAATCGTGACTGAGATTCTAATACAGGTCCAATTTAGAGAAAGAAATAGAAGAAAGTCAATTTAAAACAAAAATGGTAAGTTTAATTTTTCCATTATATCTTTCAGAACAGCTTTGGGAGTATGGAGGACAATCCTGGAAGAGACAGAAAGACTCGCCAAGGCTCGGCTTCAGGCATCAGAAATATACATGGAGAAAATAGCTGAGCCTTTGAAACCTCTCAAATCTGCAAAAATACAATGTTATAAAAAGGTAAGGCTGAATAAGTCACAGGACAAAAAGTCATAATTCTTTTTTTCTGATTATTTTCTTTCAAGAAAAAACGCTTATTTCTACAAAAATATTTTTGTATTTTCTTGAACTATACATATATAAACCAACTTTGTAAACACAATTTATAAAAAAAAATATAAAAGATGATCAAATAATTGTTAAAAAAATCAAAATGTCAAAGTGGCTTGGCACTTAAATGGGTTCATGGTGCCAAGAAATATATCTTTTGCATGATTAAAATTAAATAAATCTTGATTTTTCAAGTATAATGACACATTTCCTAAACTTTGATATGAATATATGTATTAAAAAGTAAATATTTCAAGATATTTCTCTTAAATATTCAAACAATTGTCAACAAATTATTTGTGACTTTTTGTCCTGTGACCTTTTGTCCTACCAAATTTGTGACTTTATGTCCTGTGACTTTTTGTCTTGTGACTTTCTGTCCATTTACTTTATAAGCTGGCCTAACAGCTCACTTTCAAAGGCTGGTCGATGGAGATCTGGGGATTTTGTCAACAAGGCAGCAATCCAGGGACACAAAAAAGACTATCAGCCTAGAAATGATACATTAAAATGATTAGAAAATTAAGCTTGATAAATTTTACACAAGATTCTTCAGATCGTTATAGAGCTCTTCATGTTTTGGATATTTATTCATCAGTGTCTTTGAAATAATTAAGTTTGAATGCAATGATGATAATAATAATAATAATAATAATACTTATTGCACTAGTGCAATAATAGAATTTATTGCACGCTAACTTTTGGTTACTTTCTGTGGGAAATATTATATTGCTATACAATAATAATAATAATTCTTTATTCTTATGAAAGTTTATCCAGAAAGAACATCCTAAATAAGAAATTTACTAAGCGTTATTTTCATAAAATATATGATTTATGAGAGGCTGTGACAAGACATTTAAAAATAACCTTGGCTTAAAAAGTGAAAAAAATTTTTAAGTAAGGAATCAGGAAGAGCTTATATTAGATAAGCTTCTTATGGTATTATAAACCTTGGGGCAAAACGTAATTTATTTTTGTTTGTTTAATTAAGGAAATGGAAGTCATTTTAAGCTAGAGTAAAAGTTTATCTGTTAAAAAGTAAATAAAGATATCAGAAGAAGAATGAAAAATTGGAGTGAAAGAAATATTTTTTGAAATATATTTTAATTGGTTTTATGCTGATTTATTGCTATATATTTATGAACTGGTTACGTGGTATAATTTATGATTTTGTATGGAAAGTTTGTTTTTGAAGCATATATATTTCTTTTGAGAATTTTTATGCTCCACCTACGATAGTAGAGGGGCATTATGTTTTCTGATCTGTGCCTCCGTTTGTCCGTTCTTTTGTTCGTTCGTCTGTCCATTCATTCGATCATCCTGCTTCAGGTTAAAATTTTTTGTTTCACTGATGACTTTGATAAACTAATATATATATCAATATAAAACAATATATATTATAAGGAATTATGACTCCCCTCAAATGTGTTTTAGGCTTAGCATTCAACATGCATCAGTTATTTTTTCAACATTTGATTTTCATGGTTTTTTTTTTCAGAAATCTGCATTGGAATATTTTATTTTCCTGCCGCAAGGTGAAGGGACATTAAGTGTTATCCCTTGACTGTCCATCCTTCTGTCCATTCATTTGAAAAGCAAGCTAATGAGCAGTAGCACCCTTTTCCTCAGACACTTCTTTTTATTTTTGAAGTTTCATGGACATTTCGTCTTTTGTTTGGAACTCTTTCTTTAAATGTCTTCTCCTCAAGCATGCAAACTTAAGAAAAAATCTTGGATAGGATTGTATGTATGCACTGCAGACTTTCTCAAAACCATTAAATAAAAAAACAAAAACAAAATACATCATTTCCACAATCCACAAAAAATTTCAAATACTATTAAACTATAATATTAGGGCTATTCCAGTAAAATTTAGCTAGGAGGGGCGGAACGCCGACGATATTTTTTTCCATAGGTGGGGGGTTATCAACATAATTGTATTCTGGAGGGTGGTGGTCCCGATTTAAATTCATTTCTGTTGGTGGGGGGTTTCTGAATGATAGGTTAAACATATTGTTCCCCCTGTTATGAAGGAAGATTCTCCTGTAAAGGTCATCCGACTGCAAATTAAGTTGGCAGACCACTAATTTTAAGCGTCCGTTTGTGTTCTTGTCAAACCAGTGATCGGGAAGACGTGCCCCCTGCGCCTATAGCGCATATTGACAAGAAATGGCGCATACATTGACAAATGTAAGCGCCCACGTGGCGCAAGATACTTTACACTTCGTTTCGAAACGTTTAGATATCGTCAAATGAATTTCCGATCGTGTTCCATGCCGCCATGTGTGTGTACACAACTGTGTAATGTTCCTCCAATAATAGGAGCACCTATATATTTTTGGGACGTCTCGGATGTTTACCTATGATAATAGAACCATGCGATTTCACGTCTCGGGTGTTTTCCTATTGTAATAATAAAACCATGCGGTCTAACTGATAACCCGAAAAACGTAATTAACCATCATTCATGATATATATTTTTTTTATAAACAACTTTAAATTTGTTAAATTTGGCTAGTACAGACGAGATTTAGCCCTTATAATAATCTCATTCAGTTTAGCTTGCTATTATTTCGATTGAAGAACCCCAAAGACTTTTTAGGAATATAGTTTTTGTCTCCATAAAAGACGCTTAACTGTCCTTGTCATTTTTTGGTCTTTGGCTCATTTTGACATTTTGTAAACATGACTTCTTCAGCGATTTGTTGTTTTGTTCTATGAATTAATGGTACTCTATACTGTTATTCTTGTCACCGTGATGAAGATATAATGATACAAGAAGTGCAGAGGAATTGCCTGAAATGTCCTCTGATACGGAACGTCTGGAATAAGTATGGTAAAATTGGTATCGACGAAGACCCAAATTTAATGTAAAAAAAACCAACATGAACATGAACAAGGCAACAGTACCAGTTTAAACATTGTAAATAAAGGTTAACTTAAATATTGTTGCGGTTGGAAGAAGTTATTGTATATTCATTGAAATTGAAATGGCAGAATTTGCTGTACTTAAATCTCTTTCCTTGCAAAGAATATGTCCTTAATAAATTCTTTGCAATTTTTGTCCCAAATAATATTTTATTGCATACAGTTTATAACAACTTCAAGAACCCTCTCCCTTGTATACTGTCTCCCCACAAAAAAATATGTGTGGGTGACATCCAAACTATGCAGTCCATAAAAAATATTTATATTTGGCACAGACAATTAGATTTTTATTGCGCATGTTGCGTGGGTGGTATTGAAGGAAAAAAATGGCCTAATTTTTGCGGGAAAATATGGCCTTGTTACACAGGAGAGTATATCATCTTCCTCAACATTTGCCTATTGAAAAAAAAATGTATATAAGAAATACAAAAAATAAAAAAAGAATTACATTGTGCCTACCAAAAATATTTTATGGCTCAAACTAAACTCTGAAACATCAAATGGTTGGTGCCAACCAGTTTCCCCACCTGAAGAATATGTCGTACCTGAAAATGTTATTGACAGTTTTAAAAATAAAATGGGCCATAATTAAAATCGCACCCCCCTTCTTCGGTCACTGAGCTATTGCCGTCATGTTGCATCTGTCGTCTGCTGCTCCATAACATTGTTACATGTTTCATTTTATATTTTAATAGCAACATAGCTAGTATAAAAAAGATGTGGTATGATTGCCATTGAGACCAGAGGCGGATTTAGGGGGGGGGGGGGGGCCAGGGGGTCCCCTCTTTTTGGATGCACTGAAATAGATAAACTAACAAATTTTACATTTATTTGACAGGATGCAACATTTTTGTATACTTTAAAAAACTAGCTAACTTTTATTTTTTTTCTCTAGGTAGGAGGTCTTGGAAGAAAATACATGTTCTAGGTGGGGGTGTATTTTTTTAATCTTTTCCATAGGTGGGGGGTCAAAAAATAAGTGGCGTTCCACCCCCCCTGGATAATTTTTACTGGAATAGCCCTTATATATTTGTATAATTTGATTAATTTCATTAAATTATAGTTATTATAATAATTTCAATTCTTGTATATTTATAGATGGTACCACAGTTGACGACTTATCAACAAGAAGTCAGTCAGACAGTGAATGAGATGGTCAAATCACAGAAAACCTATAATATTGACCAAACACTGACCCATGATGCAAGACAAAAAGCTGCTGAAGCAAACGACAGGTAGGTCAGACATTTTTAATATGAAAAAGATGTGTTATGATTCTGACACTGAAATTCAAAACTATAGGTCACTACAGCCTTCAGTCAAACCCATATTCCATAGATATAGGAAGATGTGGTATGAGTGCCAATTAGACAACTCTCTATCCAAGTAACAATTTATTAAAGTAAACCATTATAGGCCTTCAACACAGAGCTGTTGGTCACAATGAACAGCAATTTATAAAAGGCCCCAAATATAATTAGTGTAAAACCATTGTTAAATCCTTAGTCTGCTTTAAAAGGCACGAAATGGCAAATGTTGAACAAGTCAAACAAGAAAACCAAAGGCCTGGTTATGTACGAAATAATGAATGAAAAACAAATATGATATATACCGGTACATCAACAAACAACAACCACTGAATTAAAGGCACCCAGACTCCTGGTGATGTTTGTGAGTGTTAAGCCTTACATTGATCAAACTCTGGCTCATGCCATGATGGTGCAAGATTAAAAGCTGCTTAGGCTTAATAAACGACTGGTAAGTTAAACATTTACCAAACACTAACTCTTGATGCAAGACAGTTAACATCTGTGAACAAGAAACATTAAATGTGTTTGTACTTATTTATATTTTCAGATTATCAAGAAAATCTACTGGAATTTTCACTTCCCTTGCAAGTTTACAGAAAAATTGTGCCAAGGTATGTTCATTGTTCAATCAACTATATAAAGTTATTGTACGATATGCCAATATAAAAATAAGAAGATCAGTATGATTGCTAATGAATGGGACAACTCTCCACCAGAAACCAAATAGTTATAGGTCACTGTACAGCCTTCAACAATGAGCAAACCCCATATTAAATAGCTATTAAACAGACATAGATGCCAACCATTACAGTTTGTCCATAATTGTTACCACTTTTGTCGTTAAGATAATGTTAAGACATTTTGACGCTTGATTGTATGAATTGTTAGGGATGGATTTGAGTGATTCAGAATATAAAAAAACAGAAAAAAAATGACAAATATAAAACAACTCAATAGAGAAAACTTATGCCTTTAGACATGCTAGTTTAAATTTTGAGACG
This sequence comes from Mytilus galloprovincialis, assembly GCF_965363235.1. Classification (NCBI taxonomy): domain Eukaryota; kingdom Metazoa; phylum Mollusca; class Bivalvia; order Mytilida; family Mytilidae; genus Mytilus; species Mytilus galloprovincialis. The sequence continues at coordinate 83,021,091 of NC_134845.1, read as the reverse complement.
CTGGTCAATGTCCGACTGTCAATAAACATTAACAGAATGTATTTTCATTGGTACTTATTTTCTTGAATTTATGCATAAAGGCCTTTAGATAATTGTTGTTCATTTAGCATTTAAATTTTTAGTTTACCTTTATCCACAGATCAATGAAAATTGGTATCCAACAAAAAACAGGTACAAATGAGTTTAAGTTTAAGTAGCTTCACACTTGATTTCAGACAAACATAAAATAACCCCAATACACAAATAAATCTATTACATAATGTTGAATATTGAAACATTTTTTTAAATCTTTTTCTCCATTTTAGTTAAATACCCGACGAGACGGATGTGAAGTCAAATCTACAAACTCACGAAATGAATATTTATTATGTTTAGCTGCAAGCAGTGCTCATCAACATCGGTATTACTCGACGGATTTACCCGATCTCATAGACGTAAGCAATCTAGAATCTTGAAAATTCAGAAATTATTGCACGCATTTATTATTGCAAATTTGTTATTTTAGACTAAAATGTGATTTTAATTTTTGTGATATCATGGATTTTGAGAAAAATCCTGTTTAAGGTGGTACCCAACACTTTCACTAAAATTAATTTGTCTCGTTTAATTTTCATAAAATTTTGACAAAGTATTAACTTTGAACCTTTAATAAAAATTCAAAAATTTCAAAAATTTTGAAAAATTACACTGGTTATATAGCAGTTTGACAAACACCAAGTTTAGTCATTGAGAAGCTTAATATTCCCTTTACAACCGAAAGTAATTAAAATGTTTAGATGACTTTACAGAGTTATCTCCCTGTAGTGTTAGGTACCACCTTAATTCATAGATAAAAAAATTCAAAATGCAAATTCAAATTATTGAGATTATTACCCTGTTTCATTTTTCGCTGTAATAAAAAAAAAATCACAATAATTTCTGAATTTATAGTAGTTTGTTATTTGTTTGCTTACAAATTAAAATTGAATAACATTATTTAACATATTTTAAAATAAACCATCTGATCTTTCATTACCTACTAATAGAGTGAAATTCTACACTCTCAGAGCTTGATGTTTATTGCAATTACCTTAAAAGAAAGCATTCATATCTTCAGAAGAATAGTTTAAAAAGAATTGCAAGATTTAAAAAAAACAACACCAAAAGACCGATAGGACCATACTTTGAAATTATAGGACCGTAGTGCATTAAGGGCTTGGGGAAAAACACTGTCAGGTAAAAAACATTGATTTGATAAAATATGCAATTAGACATAGTAACTGAACTAATATATATATTTGTTTAGGGGCCAGCCGAAAGACCGTCCGGGTACTGGAATTTCTCGCTACATTGAAGACCTGTTGGTGATCTTCTGCTGTTGTTTTTTCTATGATCGAGTTGTTGTCTCTTTGAATCATTCCCCATTTCCATTCTCAGTTTTAATTAGGCATATAGATATACTATTTACAGTTCAAAATTGAGAAGGTTTTGAAAACCCTACACCATGAATGTGTTTTAAAAAACTGCTTAATTAAAAACTAGGAATAAATTTTACAATTTGTTATTCTTTTTTTCAGACATTAGACGGTGATATGTATGACCATATTAGAGATTATTTTCTGACCTATGGGAAGGCTGCATTAGATGTCAGTACTCAGGAAAAATCTGCTTGTGAAAATATATTCACTGAAGCTGATTTAGTAAGTATATCTTTGCTCATGATAGAACAATTTGTCAGAATGTGGAAAATACCATTGCATATGTATATTTTTGCTTTGCTCACTGTTGAAGGTGGTCATACTTCAAGCTGTAGTTAATTTCTGTGTCATTTGGTCTGTTGTGGAGAGTTGTACATGTCTCTTGGTAATCATACTAATTCTCCTTATTTTTGCTTACTGTCAATTCAGAAATTGTTGTGAGTACTTATCTTACATTATTGAACTGTGTCGGGAAATGCTAAATGAACTAATTACCCAATATAACAAAAGGCAATGTCTGACAAGGCTTCTGATTTGAAACAGGAACATTGTTATTTGGCAGACACATAGATATACATAAATACTGCACAAAAATTCAGTATTAGAGAGTCCACACAAGTCATATACAGGCATCCATTCTACATATGCAGATCAGGGGCGGATCCAGCCATTTAAAAAAAAGGGGGGGGGGGGGGGGGGGTTCTTAACCAAGAGTAAAGGGGGGTCCATTCAAATGCATTGATTGGCCAAAAAAGGGGGGGTTCCAACCCCCGGACCCCCCCCCCCCCCCCCCCCTGGATCTGCTAATGCAGAAGTAAATCAACATAGCAAAAATAGATTTGAAAAGACTTTTTTTTGGCTTTGTCAGTTTTTATTTTGATTTCTTTTTTTTTCATTATTACATGGCATATGTCTTCTTGTTTTAATTTATACTGCAAGTTGATATTTTTATATATATTTTTCAGATTGACAGAAATTTTAATCACCAGTGCTTTCTTTATTGTAATAAAATATTAACAGACAAAGTGCAATACCAGTTTGAACCATGTCATAACGATAAGGTAGGTCACATAAAAATATGATTGTAGTGAGGTGGCAGGGATGGAAATTAGTGAATGCCTAGTAACTGAGCTTACAAAATTATTGGCTGGGCTTTATTTTAAAAAATTTAAATGCCATTCCTGCAGTCACATTACTTCAAACAATATAAACCACAGTTATATACAAATGAATGCAAAGAAGAGAAGGTTATTGAGACAACCACACAGAAATCTAATTAACAATACAAATAAAATTAGTGAATGAATTGGGCCCTTTTATATTATGTGTATGCCCCACCATAGCCATAGGGGGCATTAAGTTTTAGTCTTGTTTATCTGTATATCTAGAAATTTGGTTCGATCCTTTAACTTAGTTTGCTTCAACTAAATGTTATGAAAATTATACACAAAATGCTTATCACTACACACTGGAAAAAGTTAAAATGGAAAAAATGCATAATTTTTCGTTTCTGTTCTCTAGCTTAATTTGCATCTACCAAATGTTATTAAACTTAAATACACTGCTTATAACCACAAAACTCAGATCATGTACTTATTTGGGTGGCATCACTTTTACCATTCTTCAGTTATGTCCCTTTATAACATTGTATGCAAGTGAGACATCATCTGTGTCATGCAGTGGTCTCGTTAGCACAAAATAGAAGGGCGCCGCGCCCTGGGTGCCCTAAGCCGCGCCCTGTGTGCCCTCAGCCGCGCCCTTCTGCCCTGACGCTGTTTTCTGAAAAACCCTTGTGCCGTTTTGGTAAAATTGCCTTTTGTTTCATCGATTTCTTATCAGAAGTTAAATTACATATATGACACCTGGTGATTGCCCCCAGGTAACGAGGTTAATCATGTCATTACAATCAATAATTGTGGATAAGACTTCAAAAGTGTTAATTACTAGGTAATTTAATTAAGACAATGTACCTTTTTGTCATAAATATGATGAATGTGGCATTTTCTTTTCGATCTCCAAGTCACATTGGAAGAGTGTATGAATAAAGACTTGCATGAATTTAGAATTGAATTGAAGTAATCAACTTTGCCTTCACAGAAACATGGTCCATCTGAACTTGTGAGCGACAAGCAGACGTAAACTTGTTGGAAATTAATTTTGGAGTTACTTCCCCTGAAAAAGCTTATTACAAAATTGTGCTCCTAAAATATTATCTAGCACTAAAAGTAGGAAAAAATAACCAATTGAATACAAAATTATATAAGAATGTTACCTTAAGGATACTAACTGTCTTTGAACATACAAAAAAAAAATATATTGCAATTTATTTTTGATAATCATACTTTTGGCAATCCATGTTTTATACATTCTCAATTAAGAAATATATATAAATTAATTAATTGAATGGTGTCAAGCTATCAACTTACAAAAGTGGAAGTGTGTAGTTAAACTCTCATCACAAATGAACATGATGAAGCTACACTAAATAATATATTCCTAAACACAAACAAAAAAAAAAAGTTTTGAGGGCCAAGCTCTAGATGAAAATTTTGAAATACAACTACTCTGTTATGTACATGTATGGTAAACTATGAGATGTTTAGTTTATGTTCTTTCTTTTTGGAAGGAGAGGGGGTGGGGGAGAATAGTAAGTTTATTTTGCCTCTTTTGGTTAATAGTATGAATGTGTATTGCCATGTTACATGTATATGAACATGTAGTATGAATGACTTTTCTTACGCAAATTTTATAGAATAAATAATCATAACAACAACTTATGCATCTTTATTGACAATATATACAGTAAAAAAATATGTGAACTCGTGATACATGCAGGGACGTAGACAAAAGAAATGAGCAGTGCCTTCTCCTATCATAAAAAAGTGCCCTGCCCTCCACTGGCACCCTGCCCCTTTTGAATTCTAGCTAGAGCACTGTCATGTTAAGTCAATTATACAGTTCTATAATATACATTATTCGTAAAATTATGGTATGAATGGTGCATTAACCTGCTATTTATTAAATTTTCGGGTTGGAGTGATTTTGAGCACATTTGTATGTTATTGTTTGTGTATTCCAGTGCAATAAAATATCCAAGGAACATGGTGCAGACCTTCAAGTTGATAAAGAGGCCAGGAAATGGGCCACAAAAATAGCCAAGGAGACCAAAACCATCAGGGACCATGAAAAAACACTCAAGGCCCTTGAGGCTACGGCAGCAGGAGATTTGGTAAGATAAGTAATGGTCATGACTAAAGAAACTATAGATACAAGAGATGTTTAGTTAGAAAAGGATTATTTAATTTTGCAAATTAGGAAAACAAGATTTTGGGAGAAAACAAAATGGGAAGAAACCATTTTTTGGAGAGAAAGAAAATGATAAATTTTTGTTAGCTTAAGAAAAAGGGATTTTCGAAGGAAGTATAAAAAATATGTTTTTTAGAGAGAGAAAAAATAAAACAATAAGACAAAAAATGTTCTGATTATCTTGTCCCTATCCCAAAATAAAAATATGTATTGCCATTGTTGGTTTACTAATAGTTAAGGTCAATTTTGAACTAATAACACCCTTTTCTTTTCCTTTTGCTTTGAAAAATATTACCCAGAATGCTTAAGATTTTTAAACCTTTGAATTAATTGGAATCATTCACTAACATAAATGCAGGTTCAGATCTGTTGAGAGCTGTTGGATCAGAGATTTTATAAGATTGTTGTTTTATTTCTAGGGATCTGACTCTGGAACAGGGATGGAAAACAATCAACAAGAGATAGAACAGAAAATAGAAGAAATGAAACAGCACATCAGGAAAGCTGAAGTAAGTCTCCCTTTGAGTGTAAATGATGCAGCACAAGTATATACTCTTCTGAATTTTTATGGCCCTTTATGGGTATTATGTTTTCTGGTTAGTGTGTCTGTTTGTCAGTACATCTGTTCGTCTGTCCGGCTTTAGGTTCAAGATGTTTTTGATGAAGTTGAAGTCCAATCAACTTGAAACTGAGTACACATGTTGCTTATGATATGAGCTTTATAATTTTACTGCCAACATTTTTACCCCAATTTCACAGTCCTCTGAACATTGAAAATGATAGTGTGAGTGGGGCTCTGTGTACTCTATGGACTTATTCTTGTTCTGAATAAATCGATTTCTATAGGCCTAGTAAACCAGTGAAACAAATTGCATTATAATCATGTTATAACTCTGAACAGTTCATTTAACTTGCTTGCTCATTTGCTGAACATTTAAAATGGCCCAAATTATGGATATCATGTAAACTGTAATGAAATGAATAAATAGTAACTAATAAATCTTCAAGTTGTCAGTACATATCAATCAGTTCAATACCCTATGATATAATGATGATATAATACACTGGTAAAAATGCAAGTCTTGAAGCTAGAACCAAAATATGGCATTTCTATAAATAACTATTGAAATAAAGACATACATGTAATGTTGATTCATTTAATTTCGTCGATAACAATTTTCATGGATTGAGGAAAACTTACACTTTTGTTGATATCTAAATCAGTGGTTTTGCTAAAGTCTGCATACAAGACGATGGAAAATTTGTAAATCGTTAAAAATTTTAACTTGTGGTTTCCCTGGTTCCCAAAGAAATCAACGAAAAATAATGAAATCACAGTATTGAATTTGTGAAGTGAAATTGTTTTGATCCCAAGTTGACCAGTCAAAAAAATACATCAAAACATTGTTTAGCTCTGACCATTATATTTGAACTCATTGTTGGGAATTAAACATGGGCCACTTGATTTATTGTAGAGCCTGCAACAAAAAGCTCGATATAGGGATAGTGATCTGGCGGCGGCGGTGTTAGCTATCTTCTTTAAAAAGCTTTATGTTTTAAAAGGTGGAAGACCTGGATGCTTCATACTTTGTATATAGATGCCTCATGCTACGAAGTTTCCATCAGTCACATGTCCAATGTCCTTGACCTCATTTTCATGGTTCAGTGACTACTTGAAAAAAAAAGTTCAGATTTTTTCTAATGTTAAATTCTCTCTTATTATAAGCAATAGGATAACTATATTTGGTATGTGCGTACCTTACAAGCTCCTCATGCCCACCAGACAGTTTTCGCTTGACCTCGACCTCATATCATGGATCAGTGATCAAGGTTAAGTTTTGGTGGTCAAGTCCATATCTCAGATACTATAAGCAATAGGTCTAGTATATTCGGTGTATGGAAGCACTGTAAGGTGTACGTCGTCCAACTTGTAGGTGTCATCTGACCATTACCTAATTTTCATGGTTGAGTGGTTATAGCTAAGTGTTTGTGGTTTGGTCTGTTTTTCTTATACTGTATGCAATAGGTATACTATATTTGGTGTATGGAACGATTGTAAGATGTGCATGTCTAGCTGGCAGGTGTCATCTGACCTTGACCTCATTTTCATGGTTGAGTGGTTATAGCCAAGTTTTTGTGTTTTTGGTCTTTTTTCTTATATTGTATGCAATAGGTCTAATATATTTGGTGTATGGAACGATTGTAAGGTGTGCATGTCTAGCTGGCAGGTGTCATCTGACCTTGACCTCATATTCATGGTTCAGTGGTTAATGTTAAGTTTTTGAGTTTTGGTCTTTTTTTCTAATACTATATGCAATAGGTCAACTATTTTTGGTGTATTGAATTATTTTATGATCTATATGTCAGTCACAGCGAACAACAAGCTATAAAGGGCCCCAAAATTACTAGTGTAAAATCATTCAAACGGGAAAAACCAACGGTCTAATCTATATAAAAAACGAGAAACAAGAAACATGTATAAATTAGATAAACAATAACAATGATAAGTCGATTATCAGGATGTCTGCATATTCATTTTGTATAATATCAGCTGCTAGACACAATATGAAGCCCTGTTGAACTCATTTGCTGTGTTTGACATGAAGCTTCATGTTGTGACTCAAAGCATATATTTTTTTAAATATAATTAAAGATTTTGCTTTCAATAATACATGTATAGCAATAAAAAAGTATATATGAATCAAAACTTTTTGATTTTCAATTTCAAAGGGCGCATATTTATTTTGTCCAAGAACTATGTGTGAAGTAAGAAGTCACAATTTTAAGACAAATACCTCAATTTGGACATGTTTATGATGTAATTCTGACGTGAAGTAAGAAGTAACCATTTTAAGACAAATGCCTCAATTTGGACATGTTTATGATGTAATTCTGACACCACAAGTGATCTTTCTAAATTTACAAATTACATGTTCATTTGTCATTTACATGTACATGTATTTTTATTATGGAATGCTTGATTCTTTATACTGTGGTTTCATTAATATCCATAGGATATCAATTCTTATGGATTTCCAAGTAAAAGGTTAACCACGAATTTAAATATTCAACGAAGTACAAATTTTCTATAGGATTATATGAGGACTTTAGTAAAACCATCAACAAGAAATACAATATTTCCTAAATCCACGCAAAAAATAAATACCGATGAAAATAAATGAATCCATAGTAATCTATTTTTGCAATTTCAGCGGCCATATTTGAATCTTATTATATCCCTACTTTTCAATGAAATATACTAAAACTGTGTGAAATAAATTTATAATTATGTAAATAGAGGGGAAATTATAAATAACATTGACAAGTTCACAAGATTAATGACTTGAGTCTTTAGGCTGATAAATATTAAATGAGTTGTTAAAAGTTAATTTAAAACTAGGTGATGTGGTAATGAAACAACTCTCCATCAGAGGCCAAATGGTTAGCAACTATACGGTAACATATGGCCTTCAACAATGAGCAAAACACTTCCCTCAAAGACCTAGAAATGACAAATGTCAAACAATTCAAATAAGAAAACTAACAACTTTATACAATTCATGTCCAATACAATAGATTTAAAAACAAATATGATAATCAGCAAAAAATTTCAGCCTCTGGATTACAGTCTGAGACCTAACTTAGAACATGCACATACAGAAAGAAATGTCTGTTTTAAACATGTTTGTTGATATCAAACCCCCCACCTACCCCCACCACCACCCCTAACCTTGGACAGTGGTGCAACAGAACAATTTAGAACCGAAAGAACAAACTGTAAATTTTTGTTAACCAGATTTATACTTGATGGCTTTCTCCTTTTTGTTTAAATGTAATAATCTTCCTTTCTTCCATTGTAGACTGCCAAAGATAAGGCTGAGGCCAGGATAGAAATGCTCAGAGATTCTGGAGGTTTGAGATTTGAAGAAATCTTATAAATTAGTTCTTTGTTAAAAAATTTATACTGGTAAAAAAATGAATAAAAATGTTAGACCAAATGCCACAGCATATAATTGTTTTGGAATGTTATATTCAGTATGAAGGAAAGGAGATCCGGAATAATCAACATAATGATTTTAATCCAACTACAGAAATAGCAAAAAGACATCTTGAGGGTGAAATTTAGGAGATAACTGTATTGTATTTATGCCCCGATGGCATCAATGTTGGATTTGATGGTCACAAACTAAGTTTACTGGCAACACGTTAGTGGAGACAGTAAACAGGTATTTGCGATCATCAAATCCCCAATTGATGCCGTTAGAGCTTAAAATACAATATTGTTATCTCCATTCTAATGAAACAGAAAGAAAACGATGTTAAAACATGTAACTAAAATCTGTCATATGCCGTCTGCACTTGTGCGTACGTCCCATAGCATCAATTATCAAATGATGCCATGTAAAAAAGTGACGTTATCCAATCAAAATGAATGTTACAAACGTTGTTGCATTAGAATCTTATATAATCCACAGGTGTCTATATATTCTCCCCAGGCAGTTTTAGCGTCGCGGTACCGCGACGCTATATTTTTTCACCGTGATGCTATAATAATTCCCGCGACGCTATAATTATTCCCGCAACGCTATAATTATTTTGAAGATGCTATTTTACTTGTCCTCAATTTTGAACTTTCATCTATTATTGATTATCATCATAAAAATTATATCACCTTTAATTGTAATCCCTTTAAGTCAGACACTAAAAGCAATTAAGAGATCAAATAGCTAGGTGTTAATTGCCCTCAGGGTGATTACTGTTTGGATGCGAATATCCCAAGCTGACACTTGTGACATGACTAATACCACGTGTCTGCAATCACCAATTTCGACATGGAAAAATGCAATCACAAAACAATTCGAAATCTACGTTTTGTTTTGTATTACAAACTTTCAAAGATTGAAACGTTTTTTATTTTTTTTTAAAAAGGTCGTTTATTTGTGCATCTCTCCAAAAATTACTTTCTTTCTCTTCCGGTAATACAAGTGCGAGAATTTTGGTTTAGAGCTAAACTAAGTTTAATACTTCTTTAAAAAGTTATCATAATTGGCTTAAGTTTATGTTTAATCCATTTAATGCATTAAAAGCGTCTTATTCATGCACAATCTTTTGTCAAACAATGTTTATTCTCAGACTCATTTTCGTAAATTTTTCTACGGCCGCCATTGCACATTTTTGTGTAAACTAAGGATCGGAACCGGACCAGATATGTCAAAAATCCGCATTTTCACGATAATAACAACAGATGGACAGTAGACAGAAAAAATATACCATACATATCATTTTGATGTAAAGATAAGAAACAACTGGGACTAATTCATTGAGTGCCATGAAACAATGAATTTAATTCATATACATGATAAAAAAAAGTTTTTACAGCTTTTACATTAATGCTAGCAAGACAAATCTTTGTTTGGCTTGCTTGCTTTGCTTGTATCAATGTTTGCTCAAGCATGGCAATTAAGAAAGGCGGGGCTTCAGCTTGTTTACATCATACTTAAATTTTATTGGCCGTTATGTTTGAGGTTAAGGACACTAAATTTTAAAACATCACAGGATGACAAATATAAAGCGCAATCGCAGAAATGGAAGCCAAAAAATTGTATTTTTTTTTCTCGATGATATGCATTTTTATCATCCAACTTAAAAGGCTGTCGTCAAGTACTTTTTGTAAAACAAAAAAGCTATTCGAACACACCTACTCTGATTTCGAGTGATTCATTACATAGGTATTTCATTTGACCCATTCATTTCATCTTTTAGTACTGTAATTTTTTATGTTATAACGTCAACCTGTAGCTTTGCTATATAAAAATGATAGAATCTGAAGCGAGATGATGTATCAAATATTCTTTCTTTGTACGTTTTCAACACAAAATATTCATCTCAAACACACCCTAACATAAGAAGGTGCACTTGATTTTCTAATAAAAGGGATAAATTAATTAGGGGGGATGACTTAATTATTTTATTTATTATGTCTATTGTTATTGAATATTGCGCAATTTGGATTAATTTTTGCTTGTAAACCTTCAAACTGATTATTCTTTGTTTATAGAGAAGGCGATAAATGCTTTCTGTTATGTTTACTTTAGTAAGAAATTTTTTAAAAGTGAATAGAAACAAATAAAATAACAATTTTCTTCTCAAATACGAGTGTTTTATTGTAAAAAACAACCATTTGTATAAGTTTTTAATTTATCTATTACATAGTTAAGTAGAACAGTTAGATATCAAGTCGACGACATGGTTATCTATCAAGTTGGATGAAGAAAATTCTTCCCTTTTTTTTTTTAATTAATACAGACGGAGAACATATCAATCTATAAGTTTACTTATTTCCGTGTCTGTCCTTCCAGTACGTGACTCAAGAAAAAAAATCAAAAAATTGGAATAAATTGTATCAAAAAGAGGAAATCGAGCGAACCTCCTTATGTTAGGGTGTGTTTGAGATGAATAATTTGTCTAAAAAACGCACAAAGGAAGAACATTTAATACATCATCTCGCTTCAGATTCTATCATTTTTATATAGCAAAGCTACAGGTTGACTTTATAACATAAAAAAAAATCACAGTACTATAAAAGATGAAATATATGGGTCAAATGAAATACCTATGTAATGAATCACTAAATCAGAGTAGGTGTGTTCGAATAGTTATTTTGCTTTTCTAAAAGTACTTGACCACAGTCTTTTCAGTTGGATGATGAAAATGCATATCTTCGAGAAAAAACAAATACATTTTTTGGCTTCCATTTCTACGATTGCGCTTTATATTTGTCATCCTGTGATGTTTAAAATTTAGTCTCCTTAACTTCAAACATAACGTCCAATAAAATTTAAGTATGATGTAAACAAGCTGAAGCCCCGCCTTTCTTAATTGCCATGCTTGAGCAAACATTGATACAAGCAAGGCAAGCAAGCCAAACAAAGATTTGTCTTGCTAGCATTAATGTATTAGCTGTAAATTGATTTTTTTTTGCTACTTTTGCTACTTTATCTTTACTTGATATAATATAAAAATAGTTAATTTTGTGTACTAGATATTTAGTTTTGTATTTTTTTACGCAAAATGTGATGCTATCCAAAATTTCTGGGGAGAACACTGATATATGATCTGAATATGTTAAATAGAGCTCATTTTACATAAAATATTGTCACAATTTTGAACGAAAAAAGACCAATGCATATGATCTGTTCCCAGTTACATGTATAATTAGATATAGGAAGATGTTTTTTGAGTGCAAATGAGACAATTCTCCATCCAAGTCACTATTGTAAAAGTAAACAATCATAGGTCAAGGTACAGCCTTCAACACGAAGCCTAGGCTCACACCAAACAGCAAGCTATAAAGGGCCCCAAAAATTACTGATGTAAAATCATTCAAATGGGAAAACCAATGGTCTTATCTATAAAAAACGAAAAACACTTAAGAACCACATAAACAGACCACAACTACAATAACTGAACAGCAGATTCCTGACTTAGCACAGGTGCAAACAATTGCAGCAGGATTAAACATTTTAATGGTACCAAACCTTCTCCTTTTTCTGAAACAGTCAAACCTTTAGATAAATTGTAAATATTGTATATTTTAATTGATTTCTTTACAGTAAATGTAGATGAATGGTTAGCCAGTGCTCAGGCTGAAAGTCTGCGGGTAGAAGAAGATGCCATGTCCAGAAGTTCTAGTCAAGTGTCTGTGAGGAGTGATAGTACGGGAAAGGTTAGTTCTAGTGACAGGAAGAGTGGGTCAATTGTTAGGTGCACACTGAATATTAAAGTTTCACTAAAATGCAAAATTCCTTTAGGCTTGTATGCAGACTTTGGCAAGTCCCTTAAATTGAATACCCACTACACAGCTACTTTTGCATAGGTACTATTTCTGTACTTAAAATTTGTAGTACTGGAAATTTCTTTACTTTAGAATTATTGTCATATTGGTACTTGTCTTTTCCCGTATTTGATTTGTACTAAAAATATTGGTACAATAATAATACCAACACTGACCACAGTATTCCATGTTTGAACAACATAACTTTATGAGATTTGAAAAAGACAGATGTTCAAAATGCTAAAAATGTAACCGTGCATCAAAAAATCTGTAGTCCTTAAAATTCAAGTACAAATTAAGTACTGTAAAATACAGGTACCTAAATATTACAATAATTTTATCATATCTGTGTTCTTTTCTTTTTAGATGAGCAATGAAATTGAACAAACCTATACAAAGTATGATGACGATGATGACTTCATTGATGACACATTTGAAGCTACAAAATACGATGATAGCTACCTCTCACATGGAAGTTCTGAGCATGCATACCCAGTGCCAAAGAGATGTAGAGCTATTTATGATTTTCAGGTATTTTTATTTATAGTTAATAACAGTACTTTAAAGTCACAAGAAACTGATAGTAAGTTTTGTGACCTTAACTTGTCAGTGAATAAAAAAGTAATCTAAACGCACCAAAAAAAAAAGATTCTGAAGGCAAGAATGTGTTTCAATATAGGTGAGCGGTATTGCCAGCTGTAAAGTGCCCCAACATTGAAGCAAGTTATGATTGAACATTATATTAATGTATGGAAATGGGGAATGTGTCAAAAGGAACAACAAAGCAGAAGACAGTCCAAGCCCCCAATATCTCTTCTACACTGGGAGAAAATGGTAATTTTTGAAATCTCAAGAAGAGATTTTATATGAATTTATAGGGTTAAATATACTTACCATGAAATTACATTTATATTATATAGAATATGTTTGCTTTCACAACATGTTCTCATCGCAATTAACTAGGTGATTAAAAATTACATCCATGAGATGTACTCACCTACGTCATAGTTCACCTGTGTAACATACACTGGCTTTAGTTTTAATTTGTCGTTTAATTGAATAATTTCAATTAAGTGAACAAAAAAAACTGAATTTATTCCAGGGGTGGTGGTGGATTGTGGTAAGTATATTTAACCCTATAAATTCATATAAAATCTCTTCTTGAGATTTCAAAAATTACCATTTTATATGAATTTGGTTAAATATACTTACCATGAAATTACATTTATATTATATAGAATATTTACTGATTAACAAGCAGTATTTCATTTGGTGGAGGATAAATTCTCTCACACACATACAATTTCAACATATAAAAAAAAAATTATGTGAAATTTTTTAAAAAGTAACTCCATTAAATTTTGTAAATACGGATATTAGTAAAAACCGAAATTACTGAATTTATTATACAATGAAGCTATGCTGCATAACTATATGTATCAATGGCAAACTTTGCAGATTGTATAAATACAAGTATGCAAAATTAATAGACTTGATGTAGAGTTGTCTCAATGGCACTCACATGTATATATATACCCCATATTTCTATATCTGATGAATAAATAATCTGCAGGTCAGTATAGAAATAATTATATTAAAGCTCCTTCATTATGAGCTAAATGTGTTGTAATATTTATGCAACAGTAAATAAGCATTTATTTCTGAATAGGTTGTTCTTGTTGCTTGTACAAATCGACAAGAACTAATCCAACCTTAATTTCATTACTTTCCACTTTGAAACTTCAGTTTATTTGGAAACATTATTACCTTTCTTTAACTTTCCATTGTTTTCTCTATGTTAATATAATAACAGATAATATATGATTGCTGTCATCTTTTGATAACCTGATCAATATCACATCTTTCGAAATAAATTCTTTTCTACTTAATTAAAGAATTATAAACAATTAAAATATACTTTGTAAATAGGTGTCCTTAATACAATCAAAGTTTATTAAAGACTCAAACCAAAGTTGTTTCATGATTATGCTAAATCTGGATTAATCTTTAAACTTTTTTAAAGTTATAGTCCCTGAGAATTTGCTTCTCTGCTAGATATACTACTTTTAATATTTCATAGATTTAGAATAAAATATTTTCATCAAGAGAAGTCTTGTACTATTGTATAATGACAATTCTCTAAACTGACTAAATTTAAAAAATCTGATAAAATTTCTATGAGTGGTAGAACCTTTGAATACAATGTCTACCATTTCAACCATGAACAATATTTTTGTTTTGTATTGGACTACTCAAGTGTAAAAATACAGAAATGGACAAATCAGTGGAAAAGTTTCAGTATACATGTTTCCATTGATATACTGATCCACAGAACATTTGGATGTTGAGCTGAATTAAAGCCATGATTGTTGTCCTTATAAGTCCAAAAAGAATGCTAACAGATGATTTTCTCCAGCTATGAAAAATCTGTCTAAAATAAAATGTTTTGATATTTCTAATTAACATTCACAACGGTTAACTTTCTAGAATATCTTGCCATGTACAGTTCCAAATTTAAAGAAACAAAAATTTGACATAATGAACAACTCTTGTATGTTGCTCTTGACAATTGTTTATATTAATTTCAGAAATTATTTCGCTATCAGAAATACTAAAATGCAACTTGTCAAATATAGTTCTATAGTTGTATTTAAAGAAAAACACTTGTTTGGCAATATGGAAAACACTTGTACCAACTTGCAGTATCCTTAAGTGTTCTTAGTTATTTCAGAAATGGTTTCACTATCAAAAATGCTCATTTTATTTCTGTCTTGGCTTACCTCATCTGAATCCTATACATTCTGATATGATTCAATACATGTATATATCAACCAAACAGCTTTTGGTAGTATTTTGTGACTTCAACCCAGTCATTTGGTTAACTTAGTCACTCAGAAGAATTTTGCATTTGTCCCCAGATTTGGCAAAAACAAAATTAATGTGATTTAAATAATCACATCTTTCAAAACAATATTGAATCAAAATTCAAAGTAATTGTTTAAAATAAACACATTTCAATTTTGTGTAGCATATTCTTGCATAAGATACTAACTGTATGCTATATATTTATATTATTCTGGCTGGTAATATGGAAATTGAAAAGTGAATAATTACCATCAATTCCGAGGTTAAAATCACATGCATTCGGAAAACCTTCCTGCATATAGATAATATACAACTTGACTTTGACCAGACTAGATTTTTGTAACTTTATGCTTATAATGAGCAAAAATAAACATAAACAGTGACATTTTAATATTTAGGTATAATATTAAGAAAATGTCTCGCATTTGATTTGATATAAACATGGAATTATCATACTATATTTTACTTCCATGTACTATTCTTAGACTATTGAAAGCTATTTGCTAACTATTAATCAGTCTTTTAAATAAATTGCTTTTCCTACATTTTGCTGTAAGATTAACTGCTTCTACACTGGTGCTAAAATTTGAGAACCAATTGAAATGTATATATATAATTATATGTTTATATTGGTACATCATGTGTTACTCAAAAAAAAAAAAAAAAAAAACCTCTTCTTTTTTCTGCATCTTGTAAAGACTGACTAAATAAAAGGTTTATATAAAGAGCTGTATAATAGATAGTTTCAAATCTTGAGAACTACTTCAATTTCCTAGACCATGTCTAGCATTTTAAATAAATCCTGCATCCACAATGCTTTAAATCTTATTTATTTATTTACCAATATTTTACTAATTTTTTTACAAGATCTAAATTAATGATAATCTTGTTTCTATAAATCAGCATATTTGAGTCCTCTATACTTCAGAATTCTGAATCAATATTTAACTCTAGGAAAAACAATGTGTAGCCATTGCATAAACTGTTGGGTTCTACCAATCTCACAATAAGAATAAAACGGACCCAATGAATGAATCCTTATAGCAGAAACTTGCCCATCTGTTGGCATTGCTTAGAAAACTTAAGATGTAAATTAAGGCATAATTTTCTATCTTTAAAAGAGCATCCAAACTCCTTTTGCTTTCATGATTGGAAGATATATGTATAATTTGACAGTGATTCCCATATAGTGAGGGTAAGATAGTCTCTTAAGTCTTACGTTATCACCTCTTTTTTTTTTTTTTTTTTTTTTTGTACTCAAAACAAAACAGAATTAGTACATATTATATTTAATAATGCATTGGCAATGTACACTCTGAATTATGTAATCAATATATAAGCCATTACCTTGAATGAGTCTTTGTGAAATGCATCATGGCATCCCCTAAATTCTTTATTCAATAGACAATCTAATGTTTACATAAAAACATATAAAAGCCTTTGTTTCCTTACTGCCGACAAAAACAAACAATTGGTTATAGCAGTTCATACTTATAATATTCATGTTCTTCTTGTCATAAGTAAACTGACCATGAAATTTAATATAAGTAAAAAGAGTTGTCACAAGCTATCAACTGTATTTAGAACAGTGCTCCATTCTTACTGTCTCCATGTCTGTTAGAGCATTGGAGAATTATTTATCAGTAAAAAAATAATTAAATATTTACAGCAATTTGCTGTTCTGGAAAAATATTTCAGGCTTCTAAGAATTACTGTCCTGATTTAAACTGGACATATTTAAAAGAAGTATGTATTGGTATGCTTAAACTACAATCACATTTGTATTGTACTAGATAACAATGTATCATTTTCAGTGTCTTTAATATCTGTCTTGACTATTTCCAGACACTTGTTCAATATATTATCAATATGAGCAAATATGTTAATTGACTAAACTGTTGGTTCATCACAAAAAACAATGTGCAACCAAATATTAGCTATGCTTGTGTTGTTTTAAAATATAATAAAAGTAGACATAATGTTCCCTGGGTGGAAGGATGTCTAGAAAAGTCAGATAGACCTGGACTTAAATTCACTAGTCTGATTCTAATTTATTTTATTTGCAACAATCATCCACGTGCAATTCTATGCTCCATAAATATCTCAATGTGCAATAAATAAATAGTTATGATTTAATTTTATGTAAGATATCAAATCTGTATTTTATTAGAATGAATGCAACTTACAGATTCTAAATCATGCATGTTGTTCTAGTTCCTATGTTTCCTGTATGAAACATGTCAACATTAATCAAATAGACTTGGGCAAAATCCCTTTTCTATTTTAAGTCTATAGTGATCCATTGAGCACGTTTTATTTTCAATAAATATGGTTTATGTTCCCTGAATGAAAGGTTAACCAAATAAACATCATCAGTTGTGGGCAAAATCCCTATTCTGATTGTGATGTATTTATCAACTGTTAAAACAGTATCACTGTTGGTCTACGCTCCCTGTATGGAACGTTTTCCAAATAAAACAATCAGAAATGGGCAGATTCCCTTTTCTGATTGAAATTTATTGAACCAATTGAGGTTCTAGTCACAATAGTGGTATACGCTCCCATACGGACGTTATCCACATTAAAATAATCAGATCTGGTCAAAATACCTATTCTGATTTAATAGTTATGTTTTTACACAGTCTCGTGTACCAGGTGTACACGTAACAGACTGCAAATTGTAAACAATCTAACCAATTGAGGTTCTAGTGACAATAGTGGTATACGCTCCCATACGGACGTTTTCCACATGAAAAACAATCAGATCTGGTCATAATACCTATTCTGATTTTAATATAGTGATGTGTTTACACAGTCTCGTGTACAGACTGCAAATTGTAAACAATCGACTTTATCCAAACTTTACACTCGACCCGTTTCGTAGCATTGCTCTAATGCAGTGAAAAATCCGGTCAGCTGAGCGTGAAAAAAGAAATAAACATCCGTTTAAATATATATCTATTTAAAAACGTAGCACTCACGTAACATGTCCGATTTTGACAGCTAAATTCTGCCTTTCCTCGGACCCGATTTAATGTTTGAAAATTGCGGCTAAACAAAGGTCATTTTCTATGTCGTCGTATTTCCAGACTCGTAAGCTGTAAAAATGACGAAAACGTGCATATCAGAAACTTGGCAGAAGCGCTGTATTCTGATTTACATTAAATTAATCGTATATCGATATTCCGAAAACAAATAATGTCTTTTATAAAACATAAGGATTTTCAACAGTAAACTGTTAAAAATCCTTGCCGACGAGAAACATGCGTTCTCTTGAACGCAAAAATTAAAACTAAAGCCAGTGTATGTTACACAGGTGAACTATGACGTAGGTGAGTACATCTCATGGATGTAATTTTTAATCACCTAGTTAATTGCGATGAGAACATGTTGTGAAAGCAAACATATTCTATATAATATAAATGTAATTTCATGGTAAGTATATTTAACCAAATTCATATAAAATCCCACACACAGAGGCAGGCTTCAAATGGCCCCTTTAAATAAGAGAAGTTATCTTTGACAAAACAAAATTATTTGCAGTGATGTATTTGCCTAATTCCATTTTTGCAGGCCAGTAATGGAGACGAACTTGACATGGTGGAAAATGAACAATTAGAAATAATCAGTAGTGGTGAAGGTGATGGCTGGGTCAAAGGTCGTAATCATGAAGGTCGTGAAGGTTACATTCCAGAGAATTATGTTGAAATGTTTGGAGACAATGAAAATATTGAATTTCATCCTGTGACTCAGTCAGACTTTCAGGCAACATCACCTCCTCATACTGAGGTAGTGTCACCGACCTCGTCAATAGATCCCATGAGACAGGAAGTGACATCATATTCCTCTAGTGACATGGAGGTACAGATGACAACCAATACAATGCCAGTAGATAATCCAGATCTGTCAGGTATGCTCTTTGTCCTTCCTTATATTATTTGCAGGGGAGGTAATAACTCCTGCTTTAGTTTGATGTGATAAAATTACAAGGGAGGTAATTAGCCCTACTGTAATGGAAGATTATTCATGTGTTTTAAGTTGGGTATTATAATGGTAAGGTGGACTTTTTAATATTTGTTTGATAATAGAATTAATTTCTGGATGAAATACAAAATTTGATTTTGATAGAAGTAAATGGTAAAAACACAGAATAAGCAAATGTTTCTCTAAAAAATAGATCTGTAATCTGTTAATATGTTGTATGTTCATCAGTACTATTTGGCACAGAGGAAAATATTATGTATACCAAAATAAAATATCTGTAAAGAGGATTAATGATTTGACCAAAGAGAGATAACTCATAATTTTAAAGTGTGTAGTACTTACTTTTCACAATCTAAATTTGAATAAAGAATTTAGGTCCATTAATATTTTTCGTTTTTCTTAACATTAAACATAAATTGATGTTTTAATATCTTAGCTGTTTTAATTGGTAAGAAGTATTTTATAGACAATGGGCCTGTTGAATTTGTATACCAATTTTCCTCAATATTATTGGTACAAGCTTAAGGTAACCACAAATTTAAATGTTCCACTTATTAAGGTGGTACCTAACACTACAGGGAGATAACTCTGTAAAATCAGCTAAACATTTTAATTATGTTGTGTTGTTAAGGGAATATTAAGCCTTTCAATGATCAAAATTAGAGTTTGTCAAACTGCTATATAACCAGTGTAATTTTTCTGATGAATTGGTTGGTTCAAATATTTAGAAATTTTTATATTTTTGTTAAAGGGTCAAAGTAAATACTTTGTAAAAATTTATGAAAATTATACGAGCCAAATCAATTTTAGTGAAAGTGTTGGGTACCACCTTAAATGCTCTATAACAATACATGTTGACGTTTAACAAAACTGAAATCAAATGTCAAATTATATGCAAGTTTTTTCCTACCCTATAGGAAGTGGAATCCATGAACATAAATATATAAAAATAAAAAATAAACAATGGAATTTCAAAAAAGGAATTAAAAAAAGAGCACAAATGTTTTGCTCACTATGGTTACAGTGTAAAACACTGGGTAAAATGATCATTGAACATAATATTAAAATTAATCATTCTATTTTTTTGTACAGATGGAATTTGGGCCAGAGCTTTGTATGACTATTCAGGTTTATCTGACGAGGAATTATCATTCAATGAGGGAATGTTGATAAAAGTTCTACGTAAAGATGATAACGGTGTGGATGATGGCTACTGGGAGGGAGAAATAAATGGGAAAGTTGGGGTTTTCCCGTCACTGGTAGTGGAGGTACTACACTCAGGTTTGAAGGTATAGTACATTACAAGGACATATTTTAGATATCACTTTGATAAGAACAACTTATATATTATACTTTATCACCTACTAATTTTATGATTGACTTGCAAAAGTTGTTTCTCCAAATAAAGATGAAGAAATTAATTCTGAACACAGTTTTAAGGGTTTGTTAGTTTTTCCACTGTTGTGAGATTACAAAAGAATATACTGTGTATTGTAAGATGGAAATAATAATATATATGTACACATTTTCTTTAGTTGCTAATCATTCACATAAATACCTCATGGTTGTTTTGGTTCATTTTGTTTAGAAGACAAATTTCAGTTACTTGTAGGATTTATGGAAACAATGCAATTTTTTTTTAATTGTTGCTCGACAAATCAATGATTAATTTAAAACAGAAAACTCAGAAATATTTAAATGTTCATATTTGTAGCATGCAAATACTCTAATTACATATTAGCTCTTGATCAATGACTGCTATTTATAATTTGATTGTCTTGAATACGCCTGTTTTCTTGCATGTTTACAGAATTGTAATTGACTAAATCTGCTTTAAAAGAGCATGCTGAAGTCTTCTAGAACGTTTTTGAACATAGAACTTATATAAACCTTTAGAAAACTGTTACATTATTGCAGGATTTTTTTCATTCACTCTTTATTACATCTATATTGAAAAAACTTCACTATTCATTAGACAATAATCTTGTAGAAGCAGATATGGTATTGGGAGATCAATTTAATGGTTGGTAAGAAAGATAACTCCAAGCCATCAAACCAATAATTTGAATTGGCAAATTCTGAAATACAGCACATCTCTCTGCAAAACAAACACCAGAAGTGAGAATGTATTTGCATCCTTAAAAGACTTTTTATTTGCACACATCATTTTAAAAAAAAATTACATATATAATAAGGTATATCTTTAATTACATTGTCATTAAAACAGGTTCCTCCACAGTTATCTCCCCCTCCTGTCACCATAACACCGGCCACACCAGCTGAGGAGATTGCTCCATCACCATTATCACCATCATATAAACAAGGTGAGATCAGAGTTAATCAATGCTCAAAGATTCAGAGTTCCAAGTTCAGTTCAAAAATTTGTATAAAGCTGAATAGCCATGAAAATACAAATAACAATGTCTATATCTACATACAAATTTGTATTATATTTTTTATCATAATACAAAATTAAGTTGAACAATTTTAGTTTTAATTTAAATTTTTACGTTTATTTTTATATTTCTAAATACATTTAAACTTATATATTTACTGTCTTCAAGTTCGGTAACTTTCATTTTAAAGGGAAGTAATTTATATTTATTGTAAGGGTGTTGATACTGTAAATGAAATATTGTTCTCAGATGCCAAATTATTGAAATCCTAATTGTACAATGTATAAGAAAATTAAATTCATTATCAATGTTAGTTTATCCTATAATGAAGTATCACTAAAATGGTTCATCAATAATTTGAAAATTGAACTTGTATTTCTTCCTTTAAATGTTTTAAGACAAAATATTTTTAAGTTGTTTTTTTTTTATGCCCCACCTACGATAGTAGAGGGGGATTATGTTTTCTTGTCTGTTCGTCTGTGCGTCTGTTCAGGTTAAAGTTTTTGATCAAGGTAGTTTTTGATGAAGCTGAAGTCCAATCAACTTGAAACTTAGTACACTTGTTGCTTATGATATGATCTTTCTAATTAGACTTTTGACCCCAATTTCACGGTCCACTGAACATAGAAAATAAAAGTGGGAGTTTCAGGTTAAGTATGTTCTCTATAGTATAATCTTTCTAATTTTAATGCCAAATTAGATTATTACCCAATTTCACGGTCCATGGAACATGGAAAAGGATAGTGCGAGTGGGGCATCCGTGCACTTTGGACACATTCTTGTTTATGCAAACTAGGGTCATTGTGCATCTAAAATTATAATGTCTAGGTTTTAATTGAGTAGTTAATAAGATGTGTTTTTTTACTCAAAATCCATGAAATCAGCTAGTCCATAACAAATGTCTATAAATCTTTTTATTTTTATTTTTCTTAATCCAGGCGCCACAATAAGTGTCTTACCTGTATCTGCAAATTCTCTTCTTTTAAGTTTATTATTTTTATACTTTTTTATTGTTTTGCCTGCAACATTTGTGATACCTGCTATGACCCCAAACCTTTCAGCATAAAATTAAATCGTTACCAGTAAACATGGTAAACAATTTAGTGTGTCTGCTCTATTTATTTTATTCCCAAACTTCTGTTCCTATTGTTTTAATTTAGTAATATGGTATTTAGTTTCAGCCAGAACACATAGAAGTTCTTCTCAACATCACCGTAAACCCCATTCAAATCATCGTAGATCACACTCTGGCACAATTAATGCCGATTCTTATGAATCAGCTGTGTAATAGGTATAAAACTTCATACACGAAACTAACACGTTTCTAAACGCTAGCAGCTTATATACATGTTATCACACACCACTAGTAAATATATTGTTAACTGAAACAGCCATTTTGATGTGGACACAGTATAACATTTGTTCTTAAAAAAATGAACTTCACAGAAAAAGATTAAACGATGATATCTATATCTCTGTTTCATGTAACTTGTAAGTATTTGAGTATGACAAACATCCAGCCAGTTCGGAATTTTTATGTTTATTTTCTTGCAAATCATTATCAATTATTTAACATTTAGAAATATGCTTAACAGATTTTAATTTACTGCAAGTCATTTGTCTTAACATTACTGAATTAAGGAGCTGTCCTTGTCTGGCAGAAGTAATTAGTAACAGCTAAATTATCATTGCCAAATTTTTATGATTTTTAAGCTTTTATGTCAACCAGAATAAAAATTTACTGATTTTCAAGAGTTGTGTCCATTGGAGATCAACTATATGCATGGTTGATAAAATCTCTATGCAATAAACAGACCTAATTTCAACTATTATTTAGTATTTGAATGTTCCAAAATCAAGTGTGATACTTGTAAGGGATGACATCAAAAGTTCAATGAAGGATAAAAAACTTAATTCACATAGTTTTTTCACTAACCCCCCACACCCCCCTCTTAACTTAATTTGGGAAAAATTGATTGACCAATAAGGATATATGTAAAATCGATTTTAGATTAACAAAATTTGCAACAAAGTTGACCTCCCCACCCCCAAACTATTTGATTTAAGTTTTTATGCCCCACCTATGATAGTAGAGGGGCATTATGTTTTCTGGTCTGTGCGTCCGTTCGTCTGTTCGTTCGTTCGTTCGTTCGTCCGTCTGTCCCGCTTCAGGTTAAAAGTTTTTGGTCAAGGTAGTTTTTGATGAAGTTGAAGTCCAATCAACTTGAAACTTAGTATACATGTGCCCTATGATATGATCTTTCTAATTTAAATGCCAAATTATAGTTTTGACCCCAATTTCAGTCTGCACGGTTAGCCACTAGTCCGATGCCCCAGACTAGTAAAATTTCATTCGGACTAGTCAGTTTTTGCAAAATTTTGTTTGGACCAATAAGAAAAATGTCAGGATACTGGTCTTCGGACTAGTAGTTGAAAAAGTTTTTGGTGCAGACTGCCAATTTTACGGTTCACTGAACATAGAAAATGATAGTGCAAATTTCAAGTTAAAGTTTTTGGTCAAGGTAGTTTTTGATAAAGTAGAAGTCCAATCAACTTGAAACTTAGTATACATGTTCCCTTTGATATGATCATTCTAATTTTAATGCCAAATTAGAGAATTTATTCCAATTTCACGGTCCACTAAACATAGAAAATGATAGTGCGAGTGGGGCATTCGTGTACTGTGGACACATTCTTGTTTATCCTACATTGATCTTTTGATGTCCCTAAATGTATACGTGAACTTGCATAAGGTTGATTTCTATTTGATGCTCAGTTATGTCCCCTTGATTACTTAATTTTAGAAGATAATGATTATTGATTCAAATCAAAAAAATTGTTTAGTTCAAAATATATTTACTAGTGTGTTATTGTATTTTAAACACATATTTTAATTACAATTTATTAATTAGTTGGGGATAATTGTGGAATCGGATTAGAATTAGGATGCATTTAGTAAAGTTTATTTACTTTTATAGGAAGGACTCAAAATTCCTGTCTCCAAATATCTAAGAAAGCATAGTTAATAATTGAATCAAAATGCAAACATCTCTGTTACTTAAATTGAAAGTACATACATTGTCACTTGTAATTTGCATTTAAAGGAACAGATAAATTAACAAAGGCAACAACTTGCTTAAATTCTTTTTTTAGCCGGTAAATTCATATTTTACCGAAATACAGTTCGGAGAAAGTACAATAGTTTATATAGAATATATATATATATATATATGGAATGCCATAGTTCTGTCTGTTGTTTATGGTCTATGTTGAATGAGGCATGATTTAATGTATTTAAGCATGAATACATAACATAGAAATATTGAAAGAATTGTTTTTATGTACAATACAGGAAATGTTTTATACTAATTGGATTGCAATATAAGAAGAACCATTTAAGTGGCTCTGTAGATTTAATATAATTTTTATGTGTTTTACGGGTATAAATAAATCAGGAATTGAAAGTATTTCTCTGGTGAAGAGTTGTCTCATTAGCAATCATACCACATCATATTATTTTTATATTTACAGCGGATTCCATTGAGTGTGTAGGGAAAGGTAATATCTTTGGTTAGCTTGCTTATTAGCTGAACCATGAAGTCATTATTAGGTCAGGTATACTACCCTCCTTTTGAAGTAGCATAGTCCAACAGACAGAACAGTTAGTTTTCTGTCAGACTAGTCTATTCTTAAAGTAGGGTAGTTTACCTAACCTAACAATGACTTCACGGTTCAGCTAACAAGCAAGCTAACCAAAGATATTACCTTTCGCTACACACTCAATGGAATCTGCTGTAACTAAGCATATTTTGTGTAGTCTCTTTGTAAAAAAATGATAAGTATTAATATGATGAACATAATTCTGAACAGGCACTTGAAATTTAACCAATTGACTTCTAAAATTCTTATGTTCTGTTAGAATATTCCAGTCAAAAGAAAATGGCTTTTACTCAGGTAGTTTTATATCTGTTTTTATACGACCGCAAAATTTGAAAAATTTTTCGTCGTATATTGCTATCACGTTGGCGTCTGCGTCGTCGTCGTCTTCGTCGTCCTGCGTCCGAATACTTTTAGTTTTCGCACTCTAACTTTAGTAAAAGTGAATGGAAATCTATGAAATTTTAACACAAGGTTTATGACCACAAAAGGAAGATTGGTATTGATTTTGGGAGTTTTGGTCCCAATATTTTAGGAATTAGGGGCCAAAAAGGGCCCAAATAAGCATTTTCTTGGTTTTCGCACTATAACTTTAGTTTAAGTTAATAGAAATCTATGAAATTTTGACACAAGGTTTATGACCACAAAAGAACGGTTGGGATTGATTTTGGGAGTTTTGCTTTCAACAGTTTAGGAATTAGGGGCCAAAAAAGGGCCCAAATTAGCATTATTCTTGGTTTTCGCACAATAACTTTAGTTTAAGTAAATAGAAATCAATGAAAATTTAAACACAATGTTAATGACTACAAAAGGAAGGTTGGTATTGATTTTGGGAGTTTAGGTCCCAACAGTTTAGGAATAAGGGGCCCAAAGGGTCCAAAATTGAACTTTGTGTGATTTCATCAAAAATTGAATAATTGGGGTTCTTTGATATGCCAAATCTAACTATGTATGTAGATTCTTAATTTTTGGTCCCGTTTTCAAATTGGTCTACATTAAGGTCCAAAGGGTCCAAAATTAAACTTAGTTTGATTTTAACAAAAATTGAATCCTTGGGGTTCTTTGATATGCTGAATTTAAAAATGTACTTAGATTTTTAATTATTGGCCTAGTTTTCAAGTTGGTCCAAATGGGGGTCCAAAATTAAAGTCATAAGAAACCTCAAATCAAAAAAAAATAATGCATATGTTTTTTATAACTCAATGGATAGTTTTCATTGTAAAACTTATGTACATATACTTTTTTCTGAAGAAAATTCTTTAATTTATTCACATTTAGAAGAAGTTTACTTTGTTTGAATTGCTTCCTTCCAGCAAGCTATTCCCCCGATATATTTTCCGTATGCAAGGTGACCTCACCGTGACCCATCTCGTAAAAATCCGGTGACCACAATACGCATGGATGTCCTTAAAATAAACTATTATCTGAATTTACATGTTAAACACGTGCTCAAATTCCATGCTTTTTTGTTTATTTTTCGTCAATTGTTGACAAACAGGTGACAATCGTTAAACTTCGGCTTCAAAACACGAACTTTAATTACCTGCCATATTTTCACATGAACACTGACCGATTGAAAAAAAAATTGACGATTATACGAAATTTACACGAAAAAAATGATAAATTCGAGCACAGAAGACTAAGTTTATGATGTTTGTATGCATTGGTTTAAGAATTGGAAGAACATTATTTTTCACCGGTCACTCGTTTCTTATGACTTTAAACTTTGTTTGATTTCATCAAAAATTGAATAAATGGGTTCTTTGATATGCCAAATCTAACTGTGTATGTAGATTCTTAATTTTTGGTCCAGTTTTCAAATTGGTCTACATTAAGGTCCAAAGGGTCCAAAATTAAACTAAGTTTGATTTTAACAAAAATTAAATTCTTGGGCTTATTTGATATGCTTTATCTAAATATGTACTTTGATTTTTGATTATGGGCCCAGTTTTCAAGTTGGTCCAAATCAGGATTCCATATCAAGTATTGTGCAATAGCAAGAAATATCTAATTGCACAATATTGTGCAATAGCAATTAATTTTCAATTGGAGTTATCTTTCTTTGTATAGAATAGTAGTTGATAATATATGTTGGAAATTTGCCAGACATGACTATGATGTCATTTTATATTTTCATTTGCCAATAACTTTATGTAAATAACTTCATTGGAAATTTGCCAATATAAAATGTTGCTGATGAAGCTTTTTTTCCTTATCTTATCTAAAATGTTTTTAGATAATGTATGTTGGACATTTGCCAGACATGACTATGATGTCATTTTCTATTTTTATTTGCCAATAACTTTATGTAAATAACTTCATTGGAAATTTGCCAATATAAAATGTTGCTGATGAAGTTTTTTTTATTGTTTTATACAATAAACAATGTATATTCACTTTTACTACCAACCAATCTTTACCATTCAGTGATAACAAGCACTTTATTTTACATTTTAATATTTTATGATGTATTTAAAAGAGTAGTTATTGTTGCAAACTCCATTAGAAATTTGAATTGATATCAGTTTTGGAAAAAGGGAAACGGGGATGTGAAAAAAAGGAGGGGGGGGTTAATTTTTGTCATTTCAGATTTCATAAATAAAAAGAAAATTTCTTCAAACATTTTTTTGAGAGGATTAATATTCAACAGCATAGTGAATTGCTCAAAGGCAAAAAAAACTTTTAAGTTCATTAAACCACATTCATTCTGTGTCAGAAACCTATGCTGTGTCAACTATTTAATTTTAGATTTAAAAAGTTTGAAGAAGAAATTTTTAATTGATTTGTAAAATCTTGACATTTGTTTTGTGTAAAAAAAAAACCATGTAATGTCAAAAATTTGATCACAATCCAAATTCAGAGCTGTATCACGCTTGAATGTTTTGTCCATACTTGCCCCAACTGTTCAGGGTTCGACCTCTGCGGTCGTATAAAGCTGCGCCCTGCGGAGCACCTGGTTGAATATGACTGCAGGTCAAACAATTGGACTCAAAGTTAGTTCATGTTTTAAAAAAGGATTTGTAGAAAAGGTGGTAACATTATAGGCAACACAAATCAATATTTTTTTATTTTTGAGTACATATGGATTTGTTCATTCGCATGTACATAGCTGTTTAACAATAGACAATATTATTTATTTTTGTACACAGGAAAATATGCTCGCAGATATTGTTTCAACGCTTCAAAGAGGTTGGTCACACACTCTTTGGTCTGCTGTGGAATAAACACACGCTCGTACTAAAAACAACTCTGCTGTGGAATAAACACACGCTCGTACTAAATACAACTGTATTAATCTGATTATAATTAGTCACAACACATACTTGTAATGATCTGAGGTTAAAAAAATTTGTTACGGTTAAAAGGTCATGGACCTGTGGTTAATTTTGTTAAAAAATGTAGACCTTTTTATCATCTCTGTTAATATATAACTTTTTTTCTTTTTTTTTTTTGAAATCCTTGTGTCAGAATATATTTTAAAACATTTTCAACCCTGAATAAGATTTTGAAATACTTAAGTTTTCATTGTACAGATGCTGTTTATCCTCTTCTAAGCCACAATTTTGCTAAAAATAAATTGTTGAATCTATGTTTGAGAAAGGAATATATACATGATACAAAGATTATAAGATTATTGTAGGTCATGATATCAAAATATCACTTGCTGGAGTGATTCACTAATATATATCAGATTTTTAAGTATATTAAAGACTTATTTGTACAGAAAAAGTATAATTACCTGTTTATAGACTTGAAACAGTTTACCCATTTTAAATTCCTACTCCGATTGTTATTTTTCTTATTTATCAAAACATCATATACAAAGTTGAATGTTTAGAGTGTGTGTGTACTGACTTTCTTTAATCAGATTAAACTTACTAACCAAGAACTTTGTATAGCAGAGCTATTTACTAAATAAATACATATGCTTTTAGCACAGAGATTTAACCTAGCCTTGTGGTCATAAGAATGTAAGCACAATTACTATACTTTGGATCAACCCCTATCGAAATACTGGATTTGGTGTTTTGAAATTTGGAGCTCAAATTTTGTACTCTTTTGAGTACCAGCTAGGTAAAGTTTTATGACCAGAGGCTCTGGGTTCATGTCAGAGTTAAGACATAGTACAGAAACAATATTTTCAATCTTACACAGTACTAATATAGCAAACAGCTGATGCACATATAATATTATGATACACCAACACTTTCTTATATGCCAAATTAATGTACTAACTGACACTATTGCTGATAATTTGCACCTGTTTATAGTACACATTTCATACTATAATAAACATTAAACGCTATTTTCACAAGTTTTGCTTTGATTTGTTTTTGGTGATAATTTGTTATAGCTACTGAAGGGATAAGGGTTACTCTCAGTCGAGTTGTAAGAAAATGTATGACATTATGAGCCTTCAACAATGACATTGGAGGAACCCATAATAAACAGATTTTCAATGGTTTATCAAACTCCAGGATGCATCTGTACTAGATCTCATCTCAGGGCACCCTTTTGTCAAAGAGATTATAGCTTAAAATCATTCTCATTTTAAAAAAAAATGTAGATAATCTATAATTGTTTATAAATGTCATATGAAATATTCGTGGCATAATTTTTATTACAACGTCTTAATCAACAGGCACTCGCTTGAACAATGAACAGAACAGCAAGAACCAAAAAATGTCAAAGTAACAAATACACCTTGTCGCTATTTAGAAATCTGTTCTGCTTGATCCAAGAATCTGTTCTGCTTGAACTTTTGACTTCATACAACAATTAATTTTCCATTGTGGTGTCAGATGTTTTCTATTGTGACTTTCGTCCTGAATATATGAAATATTTGCCACTGGACGTTAAACAACCAACAATCAATCAATCTATTATGACTTCAAAATTTGATGGGAACTTTTGTGATGTCAAGTAATGGCTGACAACTAACGATAAGGTGTATATGGAATAAAACAGTGATTCCAATTCCCTTAGAATTTAGTATATTTCCCAATTTTCTATTCTTTTGTTTCCAAAGTTAGAGTAGCATTTGATCATTTATTATATATACATTTTTATATGATTTTTTTCTTTTCATAAGTATTTGTATTCTTTAATTATTGAAAGCTAGTGCATGATAAAGCTTCAATGTATACATGCATCATTTAACAGTCTATTATTTGAAGTTGGAATTATTTTTAACTATGGAATTTGCTTGATTTCTTGTTATTGAAATTTTTAATAAATTCCATGTTTATTCTGTACTGATATGTTCTGTGCTGCACACAACACTTTCTATTACAAAGAAAATAGTATATTTTCAATAGAATGTACTGTGCCGCGCACAACACTATCTAACCAAAATACATTGTATGGAAAGTGTTATTAACCGCTCAAAAGATCATAATACAAAATAAACATGGAATTTATAAAAAAAATTAAACACAAGAAATTATGCGAATTCCATAATTAAAACTAATTCCAAGTTCAAATAATAGCCTGTTAATTTTGTTTAATTTACAAAATATGCCTTCATGTTTTGATTTTAATTTTGGAATGTTATTGCATTTGTTTTATTTATTTTAAAACTATTGAGTTTTGCACTTTCTAATTATATATTATGCCTCCTTGTTTTTCTTCCTATAGTAATTTAACATTTGAAATTGAGATGTGAACAATATCAGTATATTTAAGATTTTTCTTCTGACTCTAGATCTTACAAATTCACATGTTTCTATATCAGAATGAAATCAAAATGTATAAATCTTTGTTTTTCTAGGTGACACTGTAGATGATATAGGTAGTCAAAGAAATGAACAGGTTAGTGTTGGTTGTCTTGGAGATATATTTGTTTATAAATTTGTTCATGTTGTTAACGCCATAGAAATATGTTTTGATATTTTTGTGTTTTTTAAATTTGTTAACGCCATAGAAATATGTTATGATATTTTTGTGTCCAATTGATGATGATTCCTAAAATTGTCAATAGTTTAATGTTGTATAAAAATATGTACCTAAACACAGAATAAATGAACAAAGGAGTAGGTCCGGTAAGGGCTGATTTTGGTCTCAATTTTCAGGTGAAAGATTTTGAGCACTTTATAAACACTTTAGTGTCTATTTCAGTTGATTCAATTAGTTTACTTGAAATAATTTAACTGATTTACTCCTGAAAGACGCTCTGATTCAAGCTTAAATATGAAAAATCTCTCAAATATGCCAAAAAACGTCACTTTTCAGATGGTTTTTGTCAAAATTGAAAGTAGGCGCATCAGTGTTCATCCTCAATCTTTATATATGTAATGCATTATCATCAAATTCAACTTACATTTCAATATTAAGAATGAACACAAATGCGGCCACTTTCATTTAAACCGAAACTGTCTAAAATTTACCTAAAATGCTAAAATTGTGAAGATTTCAGTAATTTGGCATCACTTAATGATGCTCGTACCCGATATATTTGTATTGTATTGTCAAAAACAGCCCATATTTTTGTAGCAGAAGTATTCTAGTTTCCAATAAATAATTAAAAGTTTACATTTTAACAATTTTGTAAAACTGTTATATTTTGGGGTCAAAAAGGGGTCTTGCTGGACCTACTTCTTTATATTAATTGTTTCCTCAATTCAAATTAAGAAAATTGCAATGAAAGTAGCAAGGGGGTATTGATATTAAAACAAATATAAAGTTTGCAGTGTATTTGTACTTTTTTTTTTAAAGATGTGCCATTAGATCTTGAATCATAGCTTTTCGTAGTCACGTATTGTTACATTTCAAGATTCTCAGTAATGAGGTTTTAGATGATTTTCATCATTTGGTGCGTTTTGATAAACTCTGAAGAATTTATAGCCATTTTTAGTTACTTAGTAAACACAATGCATAGCTGTTATGTTTAAAAATTATTTAACAGTAAAAAGATTGTGAAAGGCAGGGGCGGATCCAGCCATTTTAAAAAGGGGGGGTTCCTAACCCAGGACAAAGGGGGGGTTCCAATTACATGTCCCCATTCAAATGCATTGATCGTCCAAAAAAAAGGGGGGGTTCCAACCCCCGGAACCCCCCCTCTGGATCCGCGCCTGAAAGGATAACAAATTTCAATGTGAAAATTGTAATGATAAAAAGTAAGATCACAAAAATACTGAACTTAGAGGAAAATCAATTTGGAAAGTCCATAATCACATGGCAAAATCAAATAACAAAACGCATCAAACATGTGATATTTCTCCACAAACTAATCAAAAAGAATTTTTTAGTCAAATATTATGTATCTGTTATTCTGCAACCAGAACGGTTTCTGTGCATATTGAAATGAAATGAAAGTTGGGCAAAAATAATTCATTTAACTTATTAACGTAACCATTAATTTCGGACATTACACATCTTTTAATTGGCTAAAAAAAGAATTGTCTATCAGCTCACAGACATAATTTTGTCATGTGACCATGACGTAATATGATCTGACAACACTCTGTTGTGCTTTTTGTATTGCTTATTTTTATATCAGCCAATGAGTTTCATCAGTGAAGTTTAAAAGTATACATATTTTTTCATGCTAGCAGTGTGATTATGAAAACTAGGTAAAGCTGAACATCAATGTTGTACTTTATACACTATGATTTATTTTATTGTAGTTTTTAGAAATTTGTATGTCTGATTTTAGAATTTAATACTTTATTTATTAAATATTTTTCATAGCTAGATCACAATTTTTATTTTTATTTTTGATTCGTCATAATAATACATATAGAAATCTGTTAATGATATTTTACAAAATACATGACCCTTTAAACTGATTTTTTTCCTTGTTGTATTATACATATATATATACACAACACGTCTAAACATCAACCCAACAATGTTAGATCTGTAAATTTGCTTTCGTTATATACACACATGTTCATAAAATTTTAAAAAGTATGTAACATTTGTAATAGAATTGAGAATGGAAATGCATTATGGGGAATGTGTCAAAGAGACAACAACCTGACCACAGGGAAGACAGCAGCCAAAGTCCACCAATGGGTCTCCAATGCAGTGAGAAACTCCCACACTAAGAGGTGTTCTTCAGCTGGCCCATAAACAAAATGTGTACTAGTTCAGTGATAATAAATGTCATACCAAACTCGAAAATATACACAAGAAACTAAAATTAAAAATCATACAAGACTAAGGCCAAATAAAAATATATGTGTGGTTCCAGTTACATACTTTTGAAAAATAGGGTCGGCAATTTTTTTTTTTCAATTTTTTTTTTGAATGTCAAAATCCAAAAAAAAAAACGTGTGTTTACCGAAATTGTTTCTGGTATTATACACGCCCCAACCGGAAGTCCGCCATTTTTACATGTGTTTGGTTGTAAAATAAACAGTCATGATACGTTTTTCGTTAATGAATTGTTGCATTTTAGCCATAACAGATACTTGTGATGGAAATTCAGATGACACAAATCTATGAATTTAATTATTTTAATTCACAATCCTCAAAATTTGATCGTTTGAAAATTTATTTTTCAGAAATAAAAAAAAAGTTCTAGGGTCGGGAGGTTTTAAATAGAGTAGGTCGGGTTACTGGAACCACACTTATATTTTTATTTAGCCTAACAAAGGCCAGTCATCAATCTGTATCATCACATTTATATAAGTTAGAGATTACTGCCATGTTAAAGAAATATTGTAAAAATGATGATCTATATTTCAGATTTTAAAAAAGGTCCGATTTACCTCAGCCTCCCTGAATCAACAACACTACAGTGGATATAATAGTTATGATGACTGTGATTATTATGATTATGACTTTGATGAAGATGGAGAAGAATCTGTTGTATGAGGTCAGGACCAACTGTAATAGTTTTCTACTGATTTACCAGTGGAAGAATCTTTTGTATGAGGTTGGGATCAACTATAATTGTTTTATACTGACCTTTACAAGGTGAAGAATCTTTTGTATGAGGTTAGGTTCAACTGTAATAGTTCTATACTGACCTTCAGGTTAAGCCATGACCAAGTATACAGAAAGGAAATAACTCTTTTTAATTCCAAGGAAAAGGTTATATGCTAGTGTTATGATGACCTCCGTGAGGTCAAGGACAGAAGCATCAACTCTACATAGGAATATCCACTGTAGTTGTCATCAGGGTTAAAACAAACTGTGCATTATATCGTAGTTATGCAAATTTAGTGCTATTATCATGTGGTTTTTATAACATTTGTACTTGAATGTTCTAATTATTCAGTGACCTTTTGAAAAGGTCAATATTATAAATACTGAATTGAATCACATCTTTGTTGTCAAGATATATGACATACTTATAGCATGACAATTGTGTATTTGATTTTTAAACAAAAATATTTGATATTGTTTATAGACAATCTAGTATATGATAAAGTTTGTCAGATATGAAACTGGGCCCTTTCGTAAAATGAGCTGTTGCTTCAAAACAATTACAAGATGAACATGATTTTCTCTCCTTTGAGAACTTAGGGAGAAAGTCTGAATACCTTTGATTATTTGTTTTTTTTTTAAAAGAGTTGAAACCCTTGACACACCATATGCTTGAACATAAGATAGTTCAGTTTTATGGTTAAACCAGTTTGGAGTAAAATTTAGGATATTTAACATCTCATTCAGGAAAAAATGGTAGTCGAATATAGTGGATTTTTATAATGCAATTAGTGATAAAAAAATGGTTGAAAATTTTCTTTAAGTAGTGATATGATTAATTTATAACTAATTTGACAATGAAAAATTGACAGTTCATCTAAAAATGAAATGTTACTTTTATTTTAATTTAGTCTGAACTTAGAAACTTCAAATTACATAAACAGCTGATATTGAAAAAAAAAAGATCTGATGTTTTTATTTCTATTTTTCTAGTCATATTTAAGTGCTTTTATGTGTATGGATCTGCAAATTTAAGAATCTGCTTAAAATCTTTAGAAGATTTTTATCAGGATGTTAATGCACATTAAGCACGTTCAACTTTTACACAAATTGTTTTGCTGTCTGAGATGATGTATAAAATTCACATTCAAAAATCATTGTGAAAAAAATGGGGATTATTTGAAAGGGCGATTAAAAATCATTAACTGACAATTTGAATGTAATTTTATAAATTATATATGGATTCTTACAATGCATAATAACACACACTTATTACATATATATATATATGCACCATTTATATAATGTATAAATGAAGGAGAAATATATCAAATTACACTGTATTAATATAGTGCTTTAATACCAGTTTTAATGTCTGGAGTATTTATGAAATTTTTAAAAACTTTTTCTGGTATAAGATAAAGAAGAAGAAAAAATAACTACTCAATTTAAAAAAACAACAACATTAATATAGTAAAAAAAAATACCTACAAAGTGCAGTTTCTGAAATCCTTTACATTATGTTTTTGAAAATCATTTTTTCATTATGCAAATTATATCACGCTAAAAGTCACCAGAATCTAAATATGCAATGTATAGAATTGGTAGTTTATATATCTGTTTTGTAAATATTGAATATTCCTCAGCCTATGTATTAATTGGGCATTTTTCATTTGACAATTAAGGGGAGATAACTCACATTTTATGATGGCAAAGAATGGGAGATAACTCATGTTGTCTGTAGGCAAAGATGGGGAGATAACCCATGATGTCTGTAGGCCGAGATAGGTGATAACTCTACTTGTCTGTAGGCAAACATGGGGAGATAACTCTTCTTGACTTGACTGCAAAGACAGAGTTTGTCAACAGAAAACCAGTGATATACATGTATATGTTGTTTTTGTGCTGTGTGCAAAATTTGTTACGATTATGTTTTTAAAATCCAATTGTGCCATGCTAATTTAGACACAAGTTTCTGATTGCAAGTTGTGCCCAGTGTGTATTACAAGATGCATGAAAAATTTTATTTCTGAATTTGTTTAACAATTTTCATGCATAGAATATGGAATTATTTTTATGTGTTTTGAAATTGGAATTATCAAAATCATTTGAAATAGTGAAAGGTTTGAACAGAATATATCAGTCAAATCCAATCAAGTATTTTTCTTATTTAATCTTTGCTCCCCTATTGATGTGGGAAATTTGGTGTTTCTAAAATGATTTTTTTTTTTAAATGATTCATATGGATTGAAATTTTAATTAAATTGGATTTCTAATAATGTGCTTAAATTATCATTCTTGGGATGACATTATTTGGGGATTTCGTAAGTTAAGGTGAACCACAAATTTACATGTTCAAGGAAGTACAAATTTTCAAAAGGCTTGTGAGCAAAATTTTGCAAATTCACAAATCAAATTCCATGAAATACAATTGTTGCTCAAAGCCATGAAAACTCGAAACCCAAGAAAATAAATAAATCTAAAACTGTTCTCAAATTATGTGTCCTCCTCTTTTTTTCCTGTACAAATAGCTCAACAGTGTACTTATTAATCAAAGTATTATTTCATGATGTGATATTGTGTATTATAGATGGGCAGTATAGAGTTATGTTTTAAGAGAAGTGATATTGTATATTATAGACGGGCAGTATAGAGATATGTTTTTGTTATGGCTAGTTTACTGTGATCATTGTGTAGACAGATAATTTATGACTATACAGTTTGTGTAATGGTCTAGAAATGATAGAGTTTTTGTCCTGAACATGCAGGTAATATTTGCAACTGGACGTTAAGCAACCTACATATTGTGATATATCAGGAAGGAACCGCCACATTCCATTGTGTGTTATGAAGAAATATGTTTTCACTGTTCTCCTATTTGATGTTTATATCCTAGTAAAGGGCCCTTTTCCTTCATAATCAGACAATAAAAGGGCAAGAACCTCAGCGAAATTCACTTTAAATCATTTATAATGTGTATTTCCTCAAAGAAAATGCTTTTGTTTACTGTTAGAAGCGGAACAGTTGAAAGCCATTATCAGAGCCAACTTCAAGAGTTCTAAAAAATTTTAGATTTTGACCTGAAATATTTGATTTATTTAGATCTAATTTGCTGACTGGTTGCTGGAATTATTGAATCAAAATGATCTGATCAGCTTTTTTCAATATCAAAAGATCTGATTGGTCAATAACTTTGAATTTTTGAAATCTGATTGGCTTAGAAATTGTAATGCTTGCTGACCTATTGATGAATGAATCTCCAGTTTGAATAGTTATGTACAAATTAGTAAATGAAATGTCAAGAAAATTGAGAATGGAAATGGGAAGTATGTCTAAAAGACAGTTTTGAATAAGAAATCCTAGAAAAAATTTAATTTATTGTAGAGTAAATGTTGAAATTTTTAATAAAAGTCTTAGACCTTACACACTGTATAATAATTGAAATGTTAGAGCTTTTTACATTTGTAGATTGTGTCATGGTTTTATCACAGATCATTCCAGATATAGGCATTGTTTATGTTTAATCAAACATTTTATTCATGTGTATAGTACAACAAACATAGTAACTCATTATTCATTTTTAAGAGAATTTTGAAAAACAGGGTGAATTAATGTATAAAAAAGCGAGAATTTGTTAAAATGAAATAAATGACAATGATTTTGATGCATTAAAACCTTTCTGGCTGTGGTGCGTGTTCCAAGACCACTCTTTATTGGGGTTGGTGTTTTTAAAGTATTTCACTATATAGTTTAGGACCACATTAGGTTTAAAATTGAATTACTTTTAATTGGCATTAATATTATGAAAAGCATTATAAAAATGGACGCCAAAAACGAGGAAGAAATTTCATGATTAGTGATTGAATTAGTATTTTTTTCTTCATTTTGAAAATGTGCTTTTGTGTTGGCATTTTGCTTTGAAAGATCCGAATTAATAAGTATTTATAATGGGTATCTTCAGAACTTCTTGTAAATGTAAAATAATATTAACCATCTATTATCAGAAAAGTCCTTTTAAACTAAAACTTTAATACCTGGCTGCCTTTTATATAATTGACCTTGAAACATTTCTGTATAAAGACTTTTTTTGGTGGTGTTCTAGGGTAAATATTGCTCTTTCCCATTTGAGAGGTTATTAACAGGATTTTTGTGTCAAAAATGTCGGTTTATTGATTTGAGGATGTACGGCGGGCGGGCGGGCGGGCGGGCGGGCGGGCGGGCGGGCGGGCGGGCGGCAACCAAATGTTGTCCATGCATTTACTCATGAACCAGTCAACCAAACCTTTTAAAATTTTAATATGTTGTTACTGACAACAAAATGGAGGTCAAGATCAACAATGACGATTTTGACTTTTACCGTTCAGGAGTTACGGTTCTTGAAAGTTTAAAAAATGTTGTGTCCGTGCATTTACTCATGAACCGTTCAACCAAACCTTTTAAAATTTTAATATGTTGTTACTGACAACAAAACAGAGGTCAAGATCAACAATGACGATTTTGACTTTTACCGTTCAGGAGTTACGGTTCTTGAAAGTTTAAAAAATGTTGTGTCCGTGCATTTACTCATGAACCGTTCAACCAAACCTTTTAAAATTTTAATATGTTGTTACTGACAACAAAACAGAGGTCAAGTTCAATAATGACGATTTTTACTTTTACCGTTCAGGAGTTACGGTTCTTGAAAGTTTAAAAAATGTCGTGTCCGTGCATTTACTCATGAACCAGTCAACCAAACCTTTTAAAATTTTAATATGTTGTTACTGACAACAAAATGGAGGTCAAGTTCAATAATGACGATTTTGACTTTTACCGTTCAGGAGTTAAGGTTCTTGAAAGTTTAAACAGGTCAAGCTTGATTTTTGCCTTTCCGTTTGAAAACCATACAATTCATTCATTTTTTTAGATATTTTCAAAATCCTAGGTAGGTGGACTTAGTAATTTTTTCTTACTTTATGCATTAAGGGCACACAGTTTGTCCTGCTAGAGGGTCATTTTTTATCTAGTTTATATGTTGTTATTGTTGACAACATGGAAGTCAAGTTTGATATTGATAATCATAAATTTTACCTAATGCCTACACTTTTTACTTGCACTACTCCTGAGGTTGCTTGGGTTTGGTACCCCCCCCCCCTCTTTTCAAAATCATAAAACTGCATCTGCCCAC
Organism: Mytilus galloprovincialis; assembly: GCF_965363235.1. Classification (NCBI taxonomy): domain Eukaryota; kingdom Metazoa; phylum Mollusca; class Bivalvia; order Mytilida; family Mytilidae; genus Mytilus; species Mytilus galloprovincialis. Next base: position 82,981,554 of record NC_134845.1, on the reverse strand, counting down.
AATCACTTGTATTATGCTAATGGTTATTATTATATTTTAGTTAATATGCTAATAAGACAGGAAATTATATCGACAGTTGTGTATTGTTATTGTTGTTGTTTTTAGACAACTTTGTTTATTAAATGTCACTATGATTTGTTGTTTTTTCATTATGACTGCTGACTAAATACACCAAGTGTAAAAATACCATTGAAAACTCATTATCATATCCAAGAATAGTTCTCAAGTATGATTGGGTCAGTTAATTGTTTGACTGTCCCTCTGGTATCTTTTGCCCCTTTTTGTTTGACTGTCCCTCTGGTATCTTTTGCCCCTTTTTTCCAAATGAAAATAGCACTTAAATTTTAGTGTCTGAAACTCCACATTAAACTTCATCAGGAACGCTAAAACCCAAACATTGAAAGCAAGGAGTATGTGATCGAAACACATGAAGAGATGATACATTATATGACCAGACGACCCCAAAAAAATGCCTCGAATAATCTTAGGTCAACTTTGATTATCAGTTGTTCTATTTATATTTCATATTATCATAAATAAATAAAACTCTACCAATCTTATTTTCAGGCAAAAGCAGCTAACAATAAATGATTTAACACAATTAAAAGTAAAAAAGGTATTTATTTCTGACATATTATTGCACGTTCATAACACTTTCATCATGTGGTATACAAAATCTAACATTTGCATTATTAGCAATATATACAATGAACTATAAACAAATTTAAAGCAATGCTACCAACATTTAAAACTCAAAATGTATACACAATTTCATTAAATCTAAATTTTCTTTTGCCTCTGTTTACATGTTTGTCCTATGAAAAATATTGGGACATTTACAAGGCCTAAAGAAAATCTGGGTATACATTTTATCAATTTAAATCTAGACACAGCCTGAAAAAAAAAGGTTTGCATTTTCCCCTGCAATTTATTGTATGTCAAATGAGAATATGAGGAATATTGGTAAACAAGAAGAAAGGAAAATCTGGATCTTATCAGGTTTAATAATATACATAGCTGCCACAGAAAATTATACAGCAAATAATTTACAAAATAATACAATATGTCATGGTAGAGTGCCTCAACAGTATGTACATTATGGGAGCATGTTTATATGGACCTTTTATCATGTGTATTGTATAACATTTAAATTTGTACCTTTATATATATGGGAAAGCAAATTTACAGATCTAACATTGTTGGGTTGATGTTTAGACGAGTTATATATATAAGATTTAAAATTTTAATGACCTGGAATGGCTACAGAGCCTCTGCACGGTCGGTTAAAATTTTTATGCAATGTTTTTCTTGAGATGAAAGAAAAATGGTCAAACATGAAACATTCTTAGAATAACAAGTTCCAGATGTGTAGCGGGATATGTTTACCCTTTTGAGTACCTGAGATCACAATAGCTTAAATGTTTGTTTTGGCCTGAAAAGCTGTATTAGAACACCTACTTTATGCACCCTCGGTTGTGATTCAAACAATGGAAATAGCAGATACCTTTGACTTCAATCTTAATTGACTAGAATAGTCAGTTTTCCTGAAAACAGTTAATGGTTCTATACAGGCACTGTGACACTGTCCACCAAGAAAAAAATAACTGCCATGAAAAAGGCAACCGTGCCGAAAGTGGCATTAAACACTAAAAATTAATCAATCAATGAGTGTAATGTAAGACACTGTGAAGTGTTATTTTGTATAAGACTTAATATTTGACCTCTTCTGACTGCTATGATATAAACCAAGTATGGAAAATTGGTGTTGAATACATTTTGTACCAACAATCAATTATTTTTCCTTAAAAAATTGTGTTCCACTGTCCATAAACCATTGTAGTAAATGGACATTTATGTGTAGACACACAAACATGTAGCATCTGCATATTACCTATATTTGAATTATTACATTATCTGTGTTTGGTCGAAAGAATCATAGTCAATTCCTACAGCAGAAATTATGAGCAAATTTAGAACATTTACAATAAAACAATTTACAATAATTCTTTTTTAATATCGACCTGTTTACAACCTTCACAAATGAGCACTCTGTCTATTTTTATCAATATACCGTTCGTAGCTAACATATCTAAAGTTACTCCTTTTGATAATTTGTTGATACGTAGCGTTGTTTCGTCAGAGTCAAAGGTCAAATTAAGACTATCTGATTGGATAGAAGGAATAGTAAAGATGGCATCTTTTGACATTCCTATAGAAACCACTACTCCATTTATCATGTGTCTTTCAAGTAGCTGAAAAAAGAAATTATCAATAGGTATTATTAGAAATCAAGGGAAAACATCTACCAAAATCATAACAATATTAAATTCAAAAAAGGCCGAAACTGTCTGTGTTTTAATTAAAGTTGAACTTTAAATCTACAGAAAATTAGTTGAAATCATTTGTATCCATATGCTAAAAATCTGCAAAAACTTACAATAATTGTACATCTTCCAAAGAAAATGTGTTAGTTTGAATTTTTATTAATAGGAAAATGCATGCAAGTGTATATTTTTGCAAATTGTGTGATTACATTAGTACTGTGGTTTCAATTAATTTTAATTGGATACCAATTTTCATGTGTTTTGTGGTTACAGGGTAACATTTAATTCAAAAGTTTTCTAACAGAATGTATTTGGACTTTGCCAAAAGAATAAAATTAAATATCCAAGATTTTTTCCCCCTTAAATCTAAAAAATTGATACCCATGGAAAAAGAATTGACTCCACAGAATGAGAAGAAAATCCCTATGTAATTTTGACTGAAGAACATTTAGAAAAGCCCTAGGGCTTAAAATGAAACAGGTTCAGAGGTAGAAATTTCCAACCTTATTCTCAGCAAATACCACATTACATTAAAACATTCATGAGGGTTTGGATGGGGTTAAATGATTAAAGGATAATGCCCTTAAAAATTGAAGATTAGAGAATAACGGGGTTATTTGTTTAAAGATTAGAGAAAAAAGGGCTGAAAACTAAATGTTTACAGAATAACAGAACCCCCCCCCCCCATCCAGACCCTCATTCATACTAACCATTTTAATCCCACTTTCAGATTCTAAGAAGAATTTCTTTTGATAATCACTCATTTTTTTAAATGCTTCATTTGATGGAGCAAAAACTGTAATCTGTTCTCCTCCTGTAAACTTCTCTGTCAGTCCAGCTTTCTTTACATAGTCCTTAAACATACTGAATATAAAAGGAATATATTTATTATATACCTACATGGTAATAGTAAAAACAAAGTAAACTGCATGAGTTTTACAATCAATGGCTATAAGTGTTTTTTCTAATGGTGGTGGCTTGTTATCTACTTTTTGCATGCAGAGACATTTCTCTTATAACATTACACAAGTGTGATACGTGAATATGCATTAATTTGATTTGTTTATTCAGAACCATGAAACCAAAAGACAACATTTCCCAGTGCTATTCATTAGGTCATTGATGATTTTTAAAGGTTATAAAGACCATGTACATTTCATGAATGGCAATGGACATCTGTGATTTCTTCAATAATATACAAAACACTAACACTTGTCAACCAACAATCTTCTCTTTGTCAAATTTTATTATACAGGTATGTGTACAAAAACTTTTAACAAATACAGGCATTATATTTTTATTGGACTAATGAATAAAACCAGATGGGTCCATTTTAACTGAGCCTTGTAATAAAATGTCATTCTCACAGCTCAGTTACTGATCTGCATAATAAGAAGTTTTATAAAACGGGGATCAAAAAGAGAAAGTTTGATAATTGTTCACAGAGTGTATAAGACCCTCTAATGAGAAACGGAAGGAAGAAGGAAAATAGGAGAGGGAGGAGAAAAAACTCATTTAAAAAAGATGTGGTATGATTGCCAATGAGACAACTGTCCACAAGAGACCAAACTGACACAGACATTAACAACTATAGGTCACCGTATGGCCTTCAACAATGATAAGAATTTCTAGCATATTTACACCAGGAGTAACTAGAATTTTGTCTTTGACAGCTCTAGAGCCTTACCTAATCTTCTGGTTCACATTGAGAAGCTCTAGCAAATTTAAACAAGGAGTAACTAGAATTTTGTATATGACAGCTCTAGAGCCTTACCTAAGCTCTTGGTCCAAATTTAGGAGCTAGAGCAAATTTAAATCAGGGGAACTAGAATTTTGTCTATGACAACTCTAGAGCCTTACCTAAGCTCTTGGTCCACATTTAGGAGCTCTAGCAAATTTAAACAAGGAAAAACTAGAATTTTGTATATGACAGCTCTAGAGCCTTACCTAAGCTCTTGGTCCAAATTTAGGAGCTAGAGCAAATTTAAACCAGGGGGAACTTGAAATATGATTATGGCAACTCTAGAGCCTTACCTAAGCACTTGGTCCACATTTAGGAGCTCTAGCAAATTTAAATCAGGGGGAAGTAGAATTTTGTCTATGACAACTCTAGAGCCTTACCTAAGCTCTTGGTCCACATTTAGGAGCTCTAGCAAATTTAAACAAGGAAAAACTAGAATTTTGTATATGACAGCTCTAGAGCCTTACCTACATTTGTAAGCTCTTGGTCCAAATTTAGGAGCTCTAGCATATTTAAACCAGGGGGAACTAGAACTGTGTCTATGACAACTCTAGAGCCTTACCTTAATTCCTCATCCACATTAAGAAGCTCCATCATATTTAAACCAGGAGGCACAAGAACTTTGTCTATAACATGTAGAACTCCATTACTGCTCTCTATATCTGGTATAACTAAATGGGCATCATCTATAGTTAAACCCTGAAAATGAAGAGGAGAAATTTAGCAATACATTCAGAAAATTAAAACAACGAATTATTCACATATACATGAGATATCGACATAACAATATATAAAGAAAACCTATTAAATACATTTTTTTTTAAATATTACCAGTCACACCAGCAACCCCCTACTCCAACCCCAAACTAAATCATTGACTTTCACAAAAATATTTTTGGTCAGTTTCCTACAGTATCTGTTTTAAAAATGCAAGCATTTATTTTTACCTGAAACGATTCTGAAATAAAATATCAAACATTCTGGTTTATGTAATCTAATACACACAGAACAACTAAATAGTTCCTTACTGAATACTTACATTTATAAATACACTGACTTTAAGTTTAGTAGGTTTCAGTTCAGTGTCCAGTAACTGGTTCCCTCTCAGTTTATCTGTAGTGAAGCTACCAAGAACAGTATGATAATCTATCATCTGTTCCACTATCCCTGGCTGTTCTCGTAATGATGCCATATATTCTGGTGGTAATGCTGGACAAAATTTACAAAACTGTTGTCAGTCAATGAATGACAGTATTTCAAGAAAGATATTGTTTGAATTGTCCAAATGAATTGAAATTTAAGATTTTTGATTCTTTTTTTTTTTTGTGTGAGGTAAAATTGAATATAAATAATCATTTACTGTAAATTCAGAAATTATTGCGGGCATTTATTTTTGCAATTTTGTCATTTTAACTAAAATGCAATTCTAATTTTGGAGATATTGAGAAAATCCTGTTTGAATCATAACAAAAATTCTAATTTCAAGTTTTAATTATTGCGATTATACCCCTGTCACATTTTTCGCTATAATAAAAACATCACAATAATTTCTGAATTTACAATAAGTGAGGAGCTAATGTCTAGGTTTTGCAGTAAGATGTGCAATTTGTGATTCAGTCACAATTTTTTTCAGAAGATATGCATCTTAAATTCCCATTTAGAAGTAATATGTAAGAATGTTTATTTTTTACTCTCCCTTATTTCAACAGTTTAAGTTTTCTCAATTGATACATAACTTAATTAATTACTCCATAACATAAACATATAATATTTATAATTTAACTTCCGATTAGATTGATTTTAGTAAGAAAAAAATCATTTTACTCAATTTACTGCTGCCCACACTCACCGTCACCAGGCCTTGCGGTCATAAAACTTTCGAGTTGGTTTTTTGATTACTCGATACTGGAAAGCAACCAATCAAAATGTTTGATTTTATGTTTCGAGCACGATTTTTGTGATCCAAGCACTGAGCAAAGTTTTATGACTTCAACCCTCGGTCTTCAATTATTGATTGTAGACTTTACTCATAACAAAGCAATGCAAACTTATTTTGGATGTTTAATAATTTACCAAATCAAAAAATAAATGCACCAAATATTTTTTTTCTGAAATAACCTTACAATTTACCTTTGAAAGCATCATCATTAGGTATAAATAAAGATACATCTTTTTTCGTCTGTATTTTGTCTGTCAATCCAGCATTTCTTGCTAATTCTACAAATGTCTTTGTATCATATGTTTCTGCAATCTCCAACATATTTTTGACTAAAATATAAAAAATAATTACAGGTATATTTTGTTTATTTTATATTTTAATGCTTATTTGTTCTCCTTGAAAAGGCTACATGACCCTTAATTAAGTTTGAAGATGTTAAAATTCAGCATTTATTTCAAGGTGATTAAAATAAAATTATTTCATATTTTGGTTATTTCCAATTAAATGTTTAAGAAAATTAGTAATTTGTTACAAATTTGTAAAATTTCTATCATAGCTCAGCACTTCCCATTTAAAGAGCTAAAATGACATTGTCTGACTTTAAGTTCAATTGTACAGAGGCAGAAATTAAATTGTTCCTGTCAAAAACAATATAAATAAAATCAAAAGTAATGAATTATCTCCCCTGTTTATCATATTTTAAAATCTTTGTGAAATAAAATAAGTTATCTCCCTTTTTCTAAAAGAATCTCATCAAAATACCTTAGTTGACTAGGGCCTAAGGGGATGTAGATCCCTAAGAATAATGAATAATTTTATGTAAGGGGAGGGTAGAAAAACCTTATTTTTTTATTTTTTTAACATGATTAAAATTTAAAGTAATTTATTTTATATGAATTTGGTTAAATATACTTACCATGAAATTACATTTATATTAATATGTTTGCTTTCACAACATGTTCTCATCGCAATTAACTAGGTGATTAAAAATTACATCCATGAGATGTACTCACCTACGTCATAGTTCACCTGTGTAACATACACTAGCTTTAGTTTTAATTTTTGCGTTCAAGAGAACGCATGTTTCTCGTCGGCAAGGATTTTTAACAGTTTACTGTTGAAAATCCTTATGTTTTATAAAAGACATTATTTGTTTTCGGAATATCGATATACGATTAATTTAATGTAAATCAGAATACAGCGCTTCTGCCAAGTTTCTGATATGCACGTTTTCGTCATTTTTACAGCTTACGAGTCTGGAAATACGACGACATAGAAAATGACCTTTGTTTAGCCGCCATTTTCAAACATTAAATCGGGTCCGAGGAAAGGCAGAATTTAGCTGTCAAAATCGGACATGTTACGTGAGTGCTACGTTTTTAAAAAGATATATATTTAAACGGATGTTTATTTTTTTTTTCACGCTCAGCTGACCGGATTTTTCACTGCATTAGAGCAATGCTACGAAACGGGTCGAGTGTAAAGTTTGGATTAAGTCGATTGTTTACAATTTGCAGTCTGTACACGAGACTGTGTAAACACATCACTATATTAAAATCAGAATAGGTATTATGACCAGATCTGATTGTTTTTCATGTGGAAAACGTCCGTATGGGAGCGTATACCACTATTGTCACTAGAACCTCAATTGGTTCGATTGTTTACAATTTGCAGTCTGTTACGTGTACACCTGGTACACGAGACTGTGTAAACACATAACTATTAAATCAGAATAGGTATTTTGACCAGATCTGATTATTTTAATGTGGATAACGTCCGTATGGGAGCGTATACCACTATTGTGACTAGAACCTCAATTGGTTCAATAAATTTCAATCAGAAAAGGGAATCTGCCCATTTCTGATTGTTTTATTTGGAAAACGTTCCATACAGGGAGCGTAGACCAACAGTGATACTGTTTTAACAGTTGATAAATACATCACAATCAGAATAGGGATTTTGCCCACAACTGATGATGTTTATTTGGTTAACCTTTCATTCAGGGAACATAAACCATATTTATTGAAAATAAAACGTGCTCAATGGATCACTATAGACTTAAAATAGAATAGGGATTTTGCCCAAGTCTATTTGATTAATGTTGACATGTTTCATACAGGAAACATAGGAACTACAAATGTAGAACAACATGCATGATTTAGAATCTGTAAGTTGCATTCATTCTAATAAAATACAGATTTGATATCTTACATAAAATTAAATCATAACTATTTATTTATTGCACATTGATATTTATGGAGCATAGAATTGCACGTGGATGATTGTTGCAAATAAAATAAATTAGAATCAGACTAGTGAATTTAAGTCCAGGTCTATCTGACTTTTCTAGACATCCTTCCACCCAGGGAACATTATGTCTACTTTTATTATATTTTAATATAATATTTGGTTGCACATTGTTTTTTGTGATGAACCAACAGTTTAGTCAATTAACATATTTGCTCATATTGATAATATATTGAACAAGTGTCTGGAAATAGTCAAGACAGATATTAAAGACACTGAAAATGATACATTGTTATCTAGTACAATACAAATGTGATTGTAGTTTAAGCATACCAATACATACTTCTTTTAAATATGTCCAGTTTAAATCAGGACAGTAATTCTTAGAAGCCTGAAATATTTTTCCAGAACAGCAAATTGCTGTAAATATTTAATTATTTTTTTACTGATAAATAATTCTCCAATGCTCTAACAGACATGGAGACAGTAAGAATGGAGCATTGTTCTAAATACAGTTGATAGCTTGTGACAACTCTTTTTACTTATATTAAATTTCATGTTTAGTTTACTTATGACAAGAAGAACATGAATATTATAAGTATGAACTGCTATAACCAATTGTTTGTTTTTGTCGGCAGTAAGGAAACAAAGGCTTTTATATGTTTTTATGTAAACATTAGATTGTCTATTGAATAAAGAATTTAGGGGATGCCATGATGCATTTCACAAAGACTCATTCAAGGTAATGGCTTATATATTGATTACATAATTCAGAGTGTACATTGCCAATGCATTTATTAAATATAATATGTACTAATTCTGTTTTGTTTTGAGTACAAAAAAAAAAAAAAAAAAAAAAGAGGTGATAACGTAAGACTTAAGAGACTATCTTACCCTCACTATATGGGAATCACTGTCAAATTATACATATATCTTCCAATCATGAAAGCAAAAGGAGTTTGGATGCTCTTTTAAAGATAGAAAATTATGCCTTAATTTACATCTTAAGTTTTCTAAGCAATGCCAACAGATGGGCAAGTTTCTGCTATAAGGATTCATTCATTGGGTCCGTTTTATTCTTATTGTGAGATTGGTAGAACCCAACAGTTTATGCAATGGCTACACATTGTTTTTCCTAGAGTTAAATATTGATTCAGAATTCTGAAGTATAGAGGACTCAAATATGCTGATTTATAGAAACAAGATTATCATTAATTTAGATCTTGTAAAAAAATTACATGTAGTAAAATATTGGTAAATAAATAAATAAGATTTAAAGCATTGTGGATGCAGGATTTATTTAAAATGCTAGACATGGTCTAGGAAATTGAAGTAGTTCTCAAGATTTGAAACTATCTATTATACAGCTCTTTATATAAACCTTTTATTTAGTCAGTCTTTACAAGATGCAGAAAAAAAGAAGAGGTTTTTTTTGGAGTAACACATGATGTACCAATATAAACATATAATATATATACATTTCAATTGGTTCTCAAATTTTAGCACCAGTGTAGAAGCAGTTAATCTTACAGCAAAATGTAGGAAAAGCAATTTATTTAAAAGACTGATTAATAGTTAGCAAATAGCTTTCAATAGTCTAAGAATAGTACATGGAAGTAAAATATAGTATGATAATTCCATGATTATATCAAATCAAATGCGAGACATTTTCTTAATATTATACCTAAATATTAAAATGTCACTGTTTATGTTTATTTTTGCTCATTATAAGCATAAAGTTACAAAAATCTAGTCTGGTCAAAGTCAAGTTGTATATTATCTATATGCAGGAAGGTTTTCCGAATGCATGTGATTTTAACCTCGGAATTGATGGTAATTATTCACTTTTCAATTTCCATATTACCAGCCAGAATAATATAAATATATAGCATACAGTTAGTATCTTATGCAAGAATATACTACACAAAATTGAAATGTGTTTATTTTAAACAATTACTTTGAATTTTGATTCAATATTGTTTTGAAAGATGTGATTATTTAAATCACATTAATTTTGTTTTTGCCAAATCTGGGGACAAATGCAAAATTCTTCTGAGTGACTAAGTTAACCAAATGACTGGGTTGAAGTCACAAAATACTACCAAAAGCTGTTTGGTTGATATATACATGTATTGAATCATATCAGAATGTATAGGATTCAGATGAGGTGAACCAAGACAGAAATAAAATGAGCATTTTTGATAGTGAAACCATTTCTGAAATAACTAAGAACACTTAAGGATACTGCAAGTTGGTACAAGTGTTTTCCATATTGCCAAACAAGTGTTTTTCTTTAAATACAACTATAGAACTATATTTGACAAGTTGCATTTTAGTATTTCTGATAGCGAAATAATTTCTGAAATTAATATAAACAATTGTCAAGAGCAACATACAAGAGTTGTTCATTATGTCAAATTTTTGTTTCTTTAAATTTGGAACTGTACATGGCAAGATATTCTAGAAAGTTAACCGTTGTGAATGTTAATTAGAAATATCAAAACATTTTATTTTAGACAGATTTTTCATAGCTGGAGAAAATCATCTGTTAGCATTCTTTTTGGACTTATAAGGACAACAATCATGGCTTTAATTCAGCTCAACATCCAAATGTTCTGTGGAAGCAGTATATCAATGGAAACATGTATACTGAAACTTTTCCACTGATTTGTCTGTATTTTTACACTTGAGTAGTCCAATACAAAACAAAAATATTGTTCATGGTTGAAATGGTAGACATTGTATTCAAAGGTTCTACCACTCATAGAAATTTTATCAGATTTTTTAAATTTAGTCAGTTTAGAGAATTGTCATTATACAATAGTACAAGACTTCTCTTGATGAAAATATTTTATTCTAAATCTATGAAATATTAAAAGTAGTATATCTAGCAGAGAAGCAAATTCTCAGGGACTATAACTTTAAAAAAGTTTAAAGATTAATCCAGATTTAGCATAATCATGAAACAACTTTGGTTTGAGTCTTTAATAAACTTTAAATATTGCATATTTTAGGGGCCAGCTGAAGGACACCTACGGGTGCGGGAATTCTCGCTACATTGAAGACCCATTGGTTGCCTTCGGCTGTTGTTTGCTCTATGGTCGGGTGGTTGTCGCTTTGACATATTCACCATTTCCTTTCTCAATTTTATTTGATTGTATTAAGGTAGCACAATACAAAGATTTTTCATCCCCAATCAGACATCTTTAAACTGATGTAATTCCACTCCTCTTTCTTTATATTTTATAAATGAGGTACCAAAAGAAAGAAGAAGGACCAATCTTTCAAATTGTGATAATTTCATTATGACATAATTATTACATCATTAATTGTTATGTAATTAGTTGCCATATTGTGATGTCTATACTTAAATGAATTTAGCTTCTTTGTTATTCATAGCATCCCAAAATATTTTATAGATTCGTGCACAACACAGTTTGACCTCCAAAACTGTGTCTCAGATTTTTCCTATTGTATTTCATTCTCTCATAAATTGTCAATGAAGTTTGCAACATCAATTCATAAGAGACCACTAAATTCAATTGGGTATAAAATTTGTTCTATTGATGTTTTTGGAAATCTGAGACACAGTTTTGGAGGTCAAGCTGTGTTGTACAAGAATATATAAAATATTTTGGGATGCTATGAAGAACAAAGTAGCTAAATTCATTCAAGTGTGGACATCACAATATAGCAACTAATTACATAATAATTAATTATGTAATAATTATGTCATAATGAAATTATCACAATTTGAAAGATTAATCTTTCTTCTTTCTTTTGGTACCTTATTTATAAAATATAAAGAAGGATGAAATGAATTACATCAGTTTAAAGTTGTCTGATTGGGAGTAACAAAATCTTTGTATTGTGCTACCTTAAGGACACCTATTTACAAAGTATATTTTAATTGTTTATAATTCTTTAATTAAGTAGAAAAGAATTTATTTCGAAAGATGTGATATTGATCAGGTTATCAAAAGACGACAGCAATCATATATTATCTGTTATTATATTAATATAGAGAAAACAATGGAAAGTTAAAGAAAGGTAATAATGTTTCCAAATGAACTTAAGTTTCAAAGTGGAAAGTAATGAAATTAAGGTTGGATTAGTTCTTGTCGATTTGTACAAGCAACAAGAACAACCTATTCAGAAATAAATGCTTATTTACTGTTGCATAAATATTACAACACATTTAGCTCATAATGAAGGAGCTTTAATATAATTATTTCTATACTGACCTGCAGATTATTTATTCATCAGATATAGAAATATGGGGTATATATATACATGTGAGTGCCATTGAGACAACTCTACATCAAGTCTATTAATTTTGCATACTTGTATTTATACAATCTGCAAAGTTTGCCATTGATACATATAGTTATGCAGCATAGCTTCATTGTATAATAAATTCAGTAATTTCGGTTTTTACTAATATCCGTATTTACAAAATTTAATGGAGTTACCTTTTAAAAAATTTCACATAATTTTTTATATGTTGAAATTGTATGTGTGTGAGAGAATTTATCCTCCACCAAATGAAATACTGCTTGTTAATCAGTAAATATTCTATATAATATAAATGTAATTTCATGGTAAGTATATTTAACCAAATTCATATAAAATGGTAATTTTTGAAATCTCAAGAAGAGATTTTATATGAATTTATAGGGTTAAATATACTTACCACAATCCACCACCACCCCTGGAATAAATTCAGTTTTTTGTTCACTTAATTGAAATTATTCAATTAAACGACAAATTAAAACTAAAGCTAGTGTATGTTACACAGGTGAACTATGACGTAGGTGAGTACATCTCATGGATGTAATTTTTAATCACCTAGTTAATTGCGATGAGAACATGTTGTGAAAGCAAACATATTAATATAAATGTAATTTCATGGTAAGTATATTTAACCCTATAAATTCATATAAAATCTCTTCTTGAGATTTCAAAAATTACCATTTTCATTTATCCATTTATATTTCAACTTATACATGTACAGATTTTACAAATAAAAGAAGAATGCATATATCCATGGCACACAGAAGCCCACTTATAAAAATGGAAGCATCGATGTACTAATTCTAACTTTTGAGTGTTAAAATGAAACATTTGGTGAGCACATACAACAGTTATAGTGAAGAATAAATTAAAGAAGCAAAAGTGATGCCAGTGCCACCCAAATTCAAACTTGATCAGTATTTGGTGGTAAAAAGCATTGTGTAAATAAAGTTTCATAACATTTACCGTAACTTCAGAAATAATTGTGTGCATTTATTATTGTGATTTTTTCATTTTAGACTGAAAAGGAATTTTTATTTTTGCTATATCGAGAAAAATCCTGTTTAATTCATATAAAAATTTCAAAATGCAAGTTTAAATTATTGCGATTATAACCCTATCACATTTTTTGCAATAATTTCTGAATTTACAGTAGATTAAGAAATTAAATTTTAAGAATGGAAACCAATAACTGTATGAACAGACCAATGGATATAATTTAAGACAGACAGACATAGATACTGATGGACTAGGATACAACTAAATACCTAGTGGCATGGGCATTAAAACGGAAAAATGAGAACAAAATTATTTGTATCCTACCTGAATCTGGAAGTAAAACTTTATCAATTACATGGACTACTCCATTACCAGCCATTATGTCCTCTGTCAATAACTTGGCCTCGTTGATGTAATTTCCATTGAATTTACATCGGAAAGTCAGCGATCCACTATGTAAAGTATTTAATCCCCATGTCATAATTGTACTTGCACTACAGTGGACTCCTTTTACTATATGGTATTTAGCTATAGCTGTAAAGATAATAGCGAAAAAGAACCATTTATAACATCGAATTTAGCAAAGACTGCAATTAACAAAAGTATCGATATTATCAAAAGAACTTTAAAATTATGTATGAGTTAAATATAGAATATGCCATATTTGTCAATAAAAAATCCTGGCTGTATTTTCTGGTCAGTGGTTGTCATCATCTTTTTAAGTTGTATTGTTGAAGTATAAATTAGGTTGAATTTGACAGTTGTTGGAAATAAATCCTACATTTCTTTACAGTAAACAATTCTAAGTCACAAACATATATTTTAGGTGTTTTAAAAAGTTTATTTTTTTTCAAAGTGCAAATTAAGTAATAGGGAAAGACAATGGTGGTACCGGTACATGTATTATACCTTATTAGTCTAATTGTAATTTGTTCAAATCAAATCTATATATCTTCATACCTTCAGCTACTTTTCTCTCTGTTAAAATCTTTTCTTTTATAATTTTAGGCAATCTATCAAAAGCTGCGTCGTTTGGTGCAAAGATGGTAAAATGTCTGTCTCCTTGTAACATTTTAACTAAGTTTGCTTTGTACAACAGTTGGGAGAACTTGGAAAATCTGTCTTGTTTAAGTAATATTTCTGCCAAGTCGCCTATAGAGTCCAATGGTTTTATCATCTGGAAATAAATGAAAAAATACACTTCTGTAAGGTTATTGATAAGGTCACTTTTATGCAACTTGAATATAATCAAAGTGCTGGATAGCAACTCTGGAAAGTTTGCAACTGTATATGTGTATTATTTCAAATAGGTTATAGATGTGTATTATTCTAAATATGTATTAAAGCACAGTTATAAATATCATACATAGTAAAAAATAGTGCGGGAAAATGTTCATTCATGAAATATAAATGAATGAAACGCTGTCTCGCGTAGATTTCTTTTGATTTTCTCTTCAGCCAATGACCTAAACCGCAAAGTAGTGTTTGAGATACTTATTTTCAAAATGAAGTTAAATTCATCTGAATTGTCGGGGAACATTCATTCCATTTTTATTCAAGCTGTATTCTTTTCAAAAGAGTAGCAACTCAAAATATCCAAGAATCAGAATTCGAACACTAGGACTACATTATCTTGGAGCAGAATATTGCAATAGTCTGTCTCACCAAAAGTTGAGGCCGATGCCTAAGGAAAGTAGCTATAGCAAACTTTTCAAAAATAAAAGTGTATCATCAATCTAAAATTACTTTCATCTCAATGTCTGTATGTATAGAAAGGTTTCAATTGACATGATTTTAGCATGATATAACTTCACTTTCTCGCTAAGAATTAATTGTAGGTCTATTAAGTAGGTACCGGTAAACTCCTTTATGAACCATCTAAAGTCAACTAACAGATTATTATACAGAAGGCTGGACTTAGAAAAAAGTTTTATTTTTCTTTTAGCCTTGCTTAATTCATCATGATGATTTATCGGTTGTATTAAAGGATTTCATGTTTCAATTTGGAAAACCAACCATTTACAACCCAACCTAACTTTTTTTTTACATGAGGATAGGGGTCTAGATAGTGTTTTCAGAATAAAGAATAATTATGGTCAATACTACAGAAAAATGATCCCATAAATAAAGAGTATAGAAAATATGTCCCAAAAAATATTGGTAAAGAATATTTGATTGTTAAATATAAGTTAAATTGACAAATTTCAAAAAGAAATTTATCTATTTTATAGATTTTTTTCTCTTTGATTTTTAGTTTCAAGGGACTAAAAATGAAATTATTACCATTGCACGTTGAGCAACAAACAATCAATCATAAGAAATTTACTGTAAATATAAATACTAACCCTATCAATTACATGTATGATACCATTAGAAGCAGGCTGATCAGGCATAATAATCCTGGCACAATTGACTGTTACAACCTGCAATTTAAAGAAGATTTCAACTCAGATTAAATTGAAAGTTGATGTCTTACTCAGAATAAAATCTTTCATTTCTTATGCTGGTAGTAACATGTATATATCATATATTTAAGTAATTTCTTTGTAAAATATATTTATAAACATATTAAGGGGCTGTTATAATAATAATTTCATATTATAATACAAAGGGAAGATAACTAACTGAATGTTGTAAAACAAGGGACAAAACTCTTTAAACATTGTCATCTCACAACACTAAAGGGACAAAACTCTTTAAAAATTGCCATCTAACAACACAAAAGGGACACAATTCTTAAAAAGTTGTCATCTTACAACACTAAAGGGACACAACTCTTTAAATGTTCTCACCTTACAACACTTAAGGGACACAACTTTTAAAAAGTTGTCATCTCACAACACTTAAGGGACCAAACTCTTTAAAAGTTGTCATTTACAACACTAAACGGACACAACTCTTTAAATGTTGTTATCTTACAACACTTTAGGGACAAAACTTTTTAAAAGTTGTCATCTTACAACACTTAAGGGACACAACTCTTTAAATGATGTCATCTTACAACACTAAAGAGACACAACTCTTTAAATGTTGTCATCTTACAACACTTAAGGGACAAAACTCTTTAAATGTTGTCATCTCACAACACTCAAGGGACACAACTCTTTAAATGTTGTCATTTCACAACACTAAAAGGACAACTCTTTAAATGATGTCATCTTACAACATTTAAGGGACACAACTCTTAAAATTTTGTCATCTCACAATGCTAAAGAGGCACAACTCTTTAAATGTTTTCATCTTAAAACACTAAACGGAAATAACTCACTGAATGTCACATTAAACCTTTGAGTCTAATATCAGAATGGGAAAAAGCTAAATACCAATTACTATTTTATGAAACAAAAGGTGTAAATGGCTCACTGAAAGTTGTGATATGATATTAAGGGACACAACTCACTTAAAGTTGTCATATTAAAATATTTAGAGGTCTTAACTTACAAAAAATGTCATATTACAATACTTTTGGGACATAACTCACTAAAAAGTTGTTTTCATGATACAAGGGGAATAACTCATAAGATACTACCATATCATAATAATTACATTTAATATGTTATGATATATTTCTATAAGTCTAAGTAGTTTTCTTGCATCAAATTTCTAATAAATCATGCATAAACATTGAAGCACTTGTCAGAAGGGTTTTCTATCATTACAAATCTTTCAATTAGATTTGATGTAAAAGAAAAAATTGATAAAAACTATACATATATATATATATATATTTATACCCCATAAGCATATTTGTTTATCCTGACATCTTTGGCTCCATAATATAATGTTGGTATTTCTTGATTCTTTCTAAACTTGGAATAACTGTGACGACCTTTGACCACATGATAATGGACCAATGAAGGAGCATTGAAAGTCCATGGATGCAGCCTCTCTCTGAAAGTAGATTAGCACACATACACACAGGAAGAATGACATATTCACGTTTTTTAACTTCATTGCTCATACATGTACAACCAAACAAAACTTACATTGATTCATTGGTTGAATTTCAATTGTTTAGAACAATTAACACTAATCACAATGTCTTGGTTTATGCTTTTGAAAATATTAACAAGAATGCATTTGATTCTGAAATGGCTAAATATGATTACTTAATGTCAATGCTGTTGTATGCTCTATGGTCAGGTTGTTGTCTCTTTGACACATTCCCTATTTCCATTCTCAATTTGAGATTAACTCTGTTAAATCCACTCAATTCATAAGTGGTACTTTGCAGAAAAAGGGAAAAACTAGGAAGATAATTATCCTTTCCAAAACTTGGAATATGCAGTTTAATGCATGTCTTCACAATGGGGAAATAACTCAGTGCTTGTTTTGAGTCTTTTTTTGCAGTGTGCTTCTTTTATATCAGTTCTAATGGTTAAAATGATGTTATCAATAGTTTCTTAAATTTAACATGAGGTATTTAAGAAAACACGAACTGACTATTTGGCTCAGTAAGTGTTGACATGCTGCGCATAATAACAATTCTTTTTAAATGAAATTAAAAAATACATATCAATTTATTGCTGAAATTCATAGTATATACCTATCATCATATGATATGTTAAGAAAACCTTCATCAACGGGAACAAAAGCAGTAAAGGCTCCGTCAAACTTCAAGCTTTCTTCCAGCTCTGTATTAGTTAGCAGTGCTACAAACTTTGACAGGAACAACTTGTCACCTGCTGTTTCCACTATGTTCGTCAAAGGTTTGGCTGAAAACATGAAGATATATCATGAGATATAAATCTGTGAAAGATATATTCTACTTACATTTTCATACATGGATCAACTTTTTGCACTAAAACAGTGATAGATTTAAGGATAATGAGATAAGTCAGTTTTAATGTTCATGCAAAGTTATTTTTTTTCTTCTCTTAATAAAAAAATTAAGGTCACTCTCACCCACACTGTATATTTTGGTTTATTCAGAACTGTTATGTAAAACATTATTTATGAAGGAGAAATGATTAATTTCATGTAAATCTATAAATCTGATAGTAGAAAAGTTTGCATTATGACTGCACTGATTATCTATCGAAGCTCTGATCAGGTAGCACCTGCCCCACATTTAAAACTAAGACAAAAAAGTTATTATATGCTCTCATTGTAATAAATGATGATAGGCAGTTAATTCTTAAATTAATGAGTCTATTGAGTAATGTTCAAATATAACTGAAATATAAAATCTTTCATAGAAATAAGTATATTTAAGATTAAGGCAATTTTCATTCCATTTTTATTTGGTGGTGGTGTTTGGTGGTCAGGGGCGGATCCAGGTAAGATCAGGTAAGGGCGTAATGGGCGTACGCCCCCCCTTTAAAAAAAAAATTTGATGGGTCATCATCAACCGTAAAATTTCGTTTCTCGGAGTCCGACGTGTTCGACTCTGCGATTAGTATCCATTGTTGTTGATGTGATAAAGAATTCGCAAAGATGTCGATGTCAAAAACAAAACGTCAAAAGACCTTAAAATCGTATCAAGGTGTCTTGGACACCTTTTTTAAACAACAAAAAACCAGAAGTTGATATTTTGATTGATACCACACAGCCTGATATTATAATTGGCACTGAAACCTGGTTAGACTCTAAAACATCATCTTATGAATATTTTTCAAAAGATCATTACACAGTATTTAGAAAAGATAGACCACCAAATAAAAAAGGACAATGTCATGGAGGTGTACTCTTAGCTATATCAAATAATTATTTATGTACAGAAATCAAAGAACTAGACACAGGATGTGAAATGATATGGGTAGAATTATCGATATCAAATGCACGTAAATGTTATATATGTGCTTATTATCGACCCCAGCCAGATGATGATACATCTTTAGATTTACTAAATGAATCCATAAGTAGAATAAATGTAAACTCAAAGTCAGCCATAATTATTGGTGGGGACTTTAATTTAGGAAACATCAATTGGGAAACAACAAGTGTCATCCCTGGAAAACCAAACCAAAAACAACATCAACAATTTTTAGATATGATAAATGACCATTCGTTAGCACAAGTTGTAAACATACCAACTCGAAATGATAAAATTTTAGATCTTGTGTTAACAAATTATCCAGCCATCATTGAAAAAACTGAAACCATACCACCACTAGGGGAGGCAGACCATGATATTGTATATTTAGAATGTTTACTATCACTAAAAAGATGCCAAACCAAGCCACGGAAAGTATATAAATATAAAAATGCAAATTGGCAAAAAATAAAAGAGGATATAGACAAAATATATCAAAAGATCATACATAAAAAAGATAGTGAAGATACAAACACACTTTGGTTAATATTCAAAAACTCATTACAAAACACTATCACTGAGAACATACCACAGAAAATGATGAGAAATAGTAAAAATTTACCTTGGATAACAGACAGTATTAGACGGCAAATGAAAAAGTACAAGAAAAAATATCAAAAGTACAAAGGGAAAGGCAAAGGGAAACTAGACCAACTTAAAAAATTGAAACATGATATACAAAAACAACAAAGAACATCTTATTGGAATTATATTGAAAATATGATATGTGGGATACCAGTTGATGAAAACCCTACAACTATATCAAAGAGCTTCCCAAAAAATCTGTTCAGTTACATAAAAACACAAAAGTCTGAAAGCTCTAACATACCACCACTCCGAAAAGAGGGCTCACTAACATCTGACTCGAAAGCAAAAGCTAATATTTTAAATGAACAGTTCGAAAAAGCATTTACACCTGTAACAGATGACCCAATACCAGACAAGGGCGTCAGTAAACATCCACAGATGCCTGATATTAAGATACAAAAACAAGGCATAGAAAAACTCCTAAATAATATCAACATCAACAAAGCTGCTGGGCCTGATCATATCCATGGTAAAATTTTAAAAGAGTGTAAATCATCTATCTCTCCCATCTTATCCATCATATTTCAAACATCACTGAACTCTGGAAAGATCCCAGATGACTGGCGTCACGCAAGTGTATGTCCAGCATTTAAAAAAGGCGACAAACACGATCCCATAAACTATCGCCCAATATCATTGACTTGCATCTGCTGCAAACTATTAGAACATGTTGTAGCTAGTAGCATTATGAAACATCTGGAAAAAAATAAAATACTATATGAATTACAACATGGTTTTCGATCCTCCCGCTCCTGTGAAACTCAGCTAATATCATTTATTCAAGATCTTGCAAATTCAAATAATAAAAACATCCAAATAGACATCATAATAATGGATTTTGCAAAAGCATTTGATAAAGTTTCACAACACCACCTCATGTATAAAATTGGTTTCTATGGTATAAATTGTAATGCATATTATTGGATTCAAGATTTCTTAACAAACAGAACACAAACAGTAGTCCTTGAAGGTGAAACATCAAATAAAATTCCTGTAACATCTGGGGTACCTCAAGGCACAGTGCTTGGTCCAATTTTATTTTTAATCTTCATTAATGATTTGGCAGAATATATTGAACACAGTACATTAAGATTGTTTGCAGATGACAGCATTATTTATAGGGAAATTAAAAAAACAGATGACACATTTAAATTACAGTCTGACTTAGAAGCGGCCGGCAGGTGGGAGCAGGACTGGCTCGTGCATTTTCACCCTGATAAGTGCAACATTCTCAGTGTAACCCAAAAACGCAAACCTTTAGACTTTACCTATTAATTACACAATCACTCTTTAGAAAAAGTTGACTCTACAAAATATTTAGGCCTAACTCTTCAATCAAATTTAAAATGGGACAAACATATAGATAACATGACATCAAAAGCAAACCACGGCCAGTCCCTTGGATTTATTCGTAGAAACCTAAAAATAGCATCACCGAAAGTTAAAGCTCATGCATATAAAGCTCTTGTCTGACCAAAATTAGAGTACTGCTCAACAATTTGGGACCCACATCAAAAACAACAAACTCTACAAATTGAAAAGGTTCAGAGAAGAGCAGCACGCTTCTCATGCAACCGCTTCCATAACACCAGCTCAGTTACTGAAATGATGACAGACCTAAATTGGTACCCACTCGAAATTAGGCGTTTACGATACAGACTTGTTTTCTTTTACAAAATTATTCATGAAATTGTTGCAGTTCCTACACATAATCTTTTGATCCCACTTGACAATAGAACCAGACATAGCAATCCACACTCATTTAGGCAAATACAAACATCTAAAGACAGTTATAAATATTCATTTTATCCACGAACAGTTATAAATTGGAATCATCTGCCACAACAAATAGTATCATGCAGTACAGTAGAGGGATTCAAGAGTATGATCTCAGAATCTGCTCTCATCCCCATATTCTATCCCTAACTATTCTGTTATCAAATGTATATAGTTTTATCACAATTTTTTTTTTTTTTTTTTTTTTTTTTTTTTTCAAATGTACATACGTTATGTTGATTTTTTGATTTTGTTATTTTTGATTTTTTGTTGCTAAATTAGTGTAAATTATAAATTTTATAGTCAACGCCCGGCGAATAATCTTCAATAATTGAAGGATCGCTAGAAACCTAAAGAAGAAGAAGAAGAAGAAGAGAAGAACCAAAACGGTAAGTAAATCAGTATAATACATGAATTTTGGTTGTTTTGTGTGACACTAACTTCGATTCCCCATAGCCATTCTAAATATACCGGGGGGGGGGGGGGGGGGCGGGGGGGGGGGGGTATATTACTATATATATACGATACTGGGTATATTCTGACAAAAGGGGTTGTATTTTCAGCTAACTTGTCTAAAATGGGGTTATTTTTTTACGCTTGCCTTGGAAGGGGTCACTCAGATTTGACTATGATATCCAGAACGGGGTTCAAACCTATGATTGCGTTGGATAATTTAGGGAATCACTGAAACATGACTGGAGTTGCCCTTTACTAAGGCAGGCAGTGCCTACCCCCTTATGCAAATTTTGGAATCTGCCACTGGGGAAGGGGGGGTGGTTTTTAAAATACATGTATACTGTTTGACTAAATTTCTTGAATTTGTAATTGGTTTATTTTCACGAAATTTAGTCAAACAAGTGAATCTATTCAAATCAAGAGAGAAAAAAATTAGACAAAAGAGTTTTCCCATACAATGGTCTTGTCCCTGTTACATGGTTGTATAAAGTAATAAAAACATTGTCTGTCCCTAGAAGTTATTTGTAGTTTAAATATGTGATTTGATAATATCATCTAAAGTACATCATTTATATCATTCCAAAACTTATATATCTCAAGTGATGCATTTATTGCAATGAAATTGTTATCAATCTGACAGTCATTTAAATTATGCATCATTAAAATATTTTCTAGAGCTTCAGATAATGCAACTTAAACACTTAAGGTCAAATGTTTAGCCTTGCATCATTAATTTCTAAATTATATAGATCTAATAGTGATTATGATAAGTGAAGAAGTCTTTATTCAAATTCTTGGCAGTCTATGTTGTTAGCCACTAGTCTGATGACCCAGACATAGTAAAATTTTATTTCTGACTAGTAAAATTTTGCAAAACTTTGTTGACCAAAGTTCGAATTATATAATTCAGGTTTTTTGGACTATATAATCAGGATCAGATTTTGGTACAGACTGTAATTTATGGCTGGCCTTAAAAGCAAATTTAAAAATAAACTTTTTAGGCCACAATAAAAAAATCTTATATTCTGTATAATGACTGACTCTTGTGAATTTTTCCACAGTTGAAAACAAAATAATTTTTATTTTTTGTTATTTCTATCATTTACTAAAATTTTGGCAAAATTTAAATTTTCAACCAGCCTGTAACCTTCTCCTCTATGCCATAAATATTTAAGAAGTTTGAAATTCTTTTACACATTTACGGTGAGAAAATTAATAATCCATATTTGTTTTCAAAGTTAAATTTAGAGTTGAATAACAGGGGAACTGTTATGATCTTTTATTAAAAATATTTATAAAGAAAGAAAAGAAAAATCAAAAGAAATCAAAATGAATTGATGGCTAATCCTGATACAATTGCTACATATTTATATTTCTAGTTAATCTTTCCAGTGAATACTTATAATATCTGATGTGTGTCCCTGTTGAAAGAATAATTCTAGACATCTGTGTATAGAATGCATATCTAATTATCATAAAAATCAAGGTTATCTCCTATTAATCTTTAATAATCAGATAAAAACAAACTTAATCTCTAATTAAAAAAAAAAGGTTTCTCTTTTATCTGTGAATTGGAAATGAAGTGTGAAAACCTGGTTGATTTTATTTGAATTTAAATGTTTAGGCGTGTGTGGTATTATCTGTATCATATCTTCTCCATTGAACCAGCTGTTACAGAAAGAGACACAATGTATAATCTTGATTTCATAATCAGATAGGTAGAGTATCTCCAGACAGAATCTTTTATTTCATTGCTTAAACCTTCAATTGTTAAAAGGATATGTGGGATTTACTCTATCAGAGATCAACCCAACAACATGAAAACTACAAAAATATATAGAGATCCTGAAATTTTGAAAAAGGAGGGTGGGATGGGGTGGGGGCAGGCAACATAAGAGTAGAACATGTAAAAATTATATGCATTAATTATAATTTTAGCTTCCTAATAGGGGGGGTTCACTTCTAAGATCAATACAGATATGAAAGCATTGGCGGATCCAGGGGGGATTCCAGGGGTTGGAACCCCCCCTTTTCTGGACGATCAATGCAATTGAATGGGAGCATATAGTTGGAACCCCCCCCCCCCTCCCCCTTTACTCTGGGTTGGGAACCCCCCTTTTTGAAATGGCTGGATCCGCCCCTGGAAAGTGTTCTACCAAACACAAATGTTGACTAACAGATGTAAAAATGCCAACATCTGTATAGGACAAAACACTACTTAATATATCTTATAAGACAACTATTAAAAATGTGCCTGACATGTGGTTATTTGTTTTCAGAAGTAGCATGCACTCCACCTCTTTTAAAATAAGTTCTGATTACAAATAGCTGCAAATGATCTGTCCAAGTTTTTGCTGCTTTTAGCAAACTGATGAAGAATTTGATTTATTTTGTGAGACTTTTTATTTTAAGACCAAGAAAAAATGTTATTGCCATATTTTATGGTAACATCTTTATTTACATAATAAATTACAACAACTCCCAAAATTAGTTTTTAAACAAGACCATGCAATAATGGGTCTGGACAGGCGGACATCTGTCACTGTGTGAAATTGAGGTAGCAACTACATGTATACTGGAGCATAACTGATCATCCCCTTCAATAGGAGCAAAGAAAAGCTTATGAAAATCATCCTTGTACAATAAGTGCTATGAAGTTTAGCGGACTATCAGCAAACAGGATTGAATTCACTATTGATGTAAAAATTACTTACTCCTTAAAACTGAACATTGTGTAACTTACTTATTGGACATCCTTTGCCTGTGTCCTCTCTACTGTACCCAGTACAACATGTATATCTTATAAACCTGTAATATATCACACAAACATGATAAAAGATAAACAAAATCTTAATTATCAATCCTTTAAAAAAAAATCCTAGATCAATGACTTTCACAATTTTATTTTCATTTTAACACAAAAATTCAATGATAAGGTTGCAGCAGGATCTTTATTCTTCATTAAATTCCAGAGATTTTTTGGTAAAAAAATCATTTTATAAATTGTTTCTAGATTATTATACAAATAACTAAGTGAGTTAACAGAAATGTGTTTGTTAAAGCCAGTTTTGTCAATACTTTTTAAAGCATTCATGTGAAACAGAGTTAAAAATATTTCTTTTTCTCAGAAGCTTAAAATAATCTTATACAAAGACTTCACACAAACGCAGAAGTGATTTCAAAGAGTTATGTCCCTTTATAGCGTACTAACAAATAAATGTTTTTACTGTAAGGGTAATTTCATTGTCTCACCTCATAGATACCTGAAAATTCCAATAGATGAGACAAATTTTGTAAGAACAGAAAAAGAACAATACCTACGTGGGCCGATCACATATCCTCTTGGGTCTCTTGTCTGTAAAACCTTGGTAGAATCTCTCACCAGTCCCATATACTTCCTTTATCTTACATATGTTTGGACTGAAAATAAACCAAAGAAGTTATAAATCCTTGAAATATACCTACATTCAAATATTCAATTTTCGCAAATGTTTAAAATTTTGAAATCGTTTATTCATTAATGTAAATTTCATGCAGGACCTCATCTGATGATAGTCATACATCATGTGAATCAGGGAAACAGTATAGTTTTAATGCTATAAATCTTTTCTTAGAACTTCCCGTTGATCAAATGTTAATCGCTTCTAGTAACTTGTTGAACATGAGCTGCTTATTCTTTCAGACCATTCGCGTTTACTGCAAGTATAGTTTGGGAACATATATATTAGATATACTGTCCCCAGATATATTTTGAAATGCTTTAGTTTTTAATGAAAAACACCCCTTCCTATAAGACCCTTTTCTAGTTTCACTTTATTACTAGTTGGTCATGAACTCTTCACAATCAATTCGGTTTACCGCCCGTTTTCAGTATATTTGTATTGCATGTCTGTTTTATTTACAATTAACTACATTGTATAACACCTCTCGACTTAAAAACATGAAAAAAACATATATTTACTCATTTAGATGGAAATGGGAAATTAATTGTAATATAAATCAGGAAATTGACAATTATATCATAACATGTATGTTTTATATCTGGTAATTATATGGTAATATCTGTTAATTTTGTCTTCAGTACCATCTGTTAACAAGTATTTAATACACCCTATATAGTTGACCCACTGATATAACAGACTGTTATTCGTATCCAAAGAAACCTTGATACCGAGTCTATGAAATGAGGTCAAGGTCAGCTGAACCCTGGTTAGCGGACATTTACATGATAGAGTGTAACAAGGAACCCGTAAACCAAACATAAGTATCCTGTTACCAATATAATAAGTGAGAAATAACATTAAAAAAAAGAATATGTTCAAAGAACACAGATGCCTCATTCACACTATAATTTTTGGAGAAACAGACGCACAGACCGAAGAACATAGTGCCCCAAACCTTGAAAATGAGGTCCAAGGACAACAGAAATATATATCAGACGAATTTCGTAATATTAGGTATTTTACGTGACCTTCTTCAGTTTAATATAAAGCAAATAGTTTATGTCGACGCCGCCGGATAGTAATTCATACGTCTCGAATTCTGCGACAAAAGTTGCAGGCGAGACAAAACTACTGACGTGAAGAAGAAGCAGAGACATGCGGTATTAATTTTAGTTATTGTTGAAGGCCGTACAGTGACCTTTAGTTGTAAACTGTTATGTCATTTGGTCTCTGGTGGTGAGGTTTGTTTTTTTTTAGGGGGGGGGGGGCATTATACCATATCTGCTTATTATGCCCCACCTACGATAGTAAGGGGCATTATATTTTCTGATCTGTGCGTCCGACCGTCTGTCGTACCGCCCGTTCGTCCCACTTCAGGTTAAAGTTTTTGGTGAAGGTAGTTTTTGATGAAGTTGAAGTCCAATCAACTTGAAACTTAGTACACAAAGTCATGTTCCCTATGATATGATGTTTCTAGTTTTAATGTCAAATAAGAGTTTTTACTTGATAGTGCGAGTGAGGCATACGTGTACTATGGACACATTCTTGTTTTTATAAATAGGCATACAATACAATTGCATTATATGCCCTTGGTACAGTAGCGCAACTGTTTAATGTTGAATCAAGAAGGTAATTTGTATATAATGAACTTCTGTTCTGGTGCAGATCATTCAATTAAATTTAAGTGAAGATTTGGCAATTTCTCTTCATGTTCAATTGCACATTTTGTGGTCAAATTAACACTTGTTTTTTTTATTTTTTTACAGTATTGGATTATATAACAATCTGCAGCATAGTAATTTATTATAAAATGCACATGTAGTATATATGCTGTTGCACAACATAATGTTATATCAGGACAGGTGCTCTTAAATACTTACGGTAAAATATACAAAGTGTACTAAATAACTTAAAAAACATAGTTTATATTGTGGCATGACGGTATTCTGGTATAGAATATTTTTATGATTCACTTGGATGGCAGCTTGTATAGAATTCGGTAACAGAATTCCAAAAATCCTCTAACAAATCCTAACACACAGCCCGTTACCACTGGTAAGAAACTTTTCAGTGAGAAAAGTACTCATGTCCGCCCACTCCTTTTATATCTAACACTTAAAACGAGAGTGATGTATGGGAGAGTCTCCGAGACTGAAAAGGCGACACAGGCACTTGTCTCAGAATCCCCCTTTCTATACCTTGATATGCTATATTAAGGTATATAGAGAAAAAAATTCAGAGACAAGAATATATGAAAAGCGGGGATAAAAAAGAGAAAGTTTGATAATTGTTCACATACTGTATAAGACCCTTTAATGAGAAACGGAAGGAAGAAGGAAAATAGGAGAGGGAGGAGAAAAAAACTCATTTAAAAACGATGTGGTATGATTGCCAATGAGACAACTCTCTGCAAGGGACCAAATGACACAGAAATTAACAACTCTAGGTCATCGTACTGCCTTCAACAATGAGCAAAGCCCTTATCGCAAAGTCAGCTTTGCTGAAAAACCCCGATATGACAAATGTAAAACAATTCAATTGAGAATACTAACGGCCTAATTTATGCACAAAAAATATGAACGAAAAATAAATATGTTACACATCCACAAAAGACAACCACTGAATTGTAGGCTCCTGTTTTGGGACAGGCCCATACAAACATAATGTGGAGGGGGTTAAACATGTTAGCGGTATCCCATATACCTCTTAAAACTAACAAGTTTTCGTGGAATTCATGATTCCTTAAAAAAAGAAGTAAAAATAGATCTATACAACACATATAAACATTATCTTTTAAAATTGGTTTAAACTCAATTTAACAACGTACGTATATTTCATTTCTGCTACCCAGTTTATTAATGAAATAATCGCATGTGAATGTGTAGTAATAATTAATAACCACTCGAGATGCTCCACCCAACTGACACAAGATCACACAAAACCTTATCTTTCCTTTTACATTACTGTAACAATAAGTACAAAAAGATAACCCTATTTAATTAATGGGAGTTTTAAAAAAAACATTTAAAGAAATTAGTCTTTGAACAATAACTAAATGGCCGAAATGATTAGTCGTACCATCCCCAGTTTTTTTATGACCATTATTTGACCTTGTTGCAATTACGATCAAAGATGAATTTATCTTTTAAAGTAAGATTATGTTCATTTTATGTCCGCTACTTGCCCCCTATGATCAAATCATGCACACAATTTTAGATCTAGACCACCTAGTATATGTATTTATGTTAGACAGTAGACTTGCTACATGTAGAATTCCTTCCTAATTATGTTTTTTTTTTCAATTTTTCCCCTTTCTCCAAGGGCAATCAGTAGGCTGGCAGTTATCAGTAAAGATATAAATGAGTAAGAAAAAAATAACAGAAAGCTAGGGAATTGTTGCAAGTCTAGTCCCTTCCTAATTATGTTTTTTTCCAATGTTGCCCCTTTAACAATTTTACTGCTATAACTAGGAGATTACCATTATATTGACGTCTGGGCAATCAGAAGTCTGGCAGTTATCAGTAAACATTTAAATAAGAAAGAAAGAAATAAAAGAATGGGAAAAGTCTGTAAGTAAGTAAAGAAAGAAAGATAGGAAGAGAGATGAATTCAATAATCTATTAGGCATAATTATAAAAGAGCGGATAGAGTACAAATTTACTGATCTGAAAGTGACAGTGTTTTAAAAGATACACAATAAAATTGAGAATGGAAATGTGTCAACGAGACAGCAACCCATCCAAAGAGCAGACAACAGCCGAAGGCCAACAATTGGTCTCCAATAAAGCGAGAAACTCCTGCACGGCAGAGGTGAGCCTCAGCTGGCCCTTAAACAGAAATGTATACTACACAGCTAAATGTACTTTTGCATAGGTACTATTTCGGTACTAAAAATGTGTAGTGCTGGAAATCTACTTTTAAAATTGAGTACTATTTTGTCACTCTAAAATTATTGTAATATTTAGGTACCTGTATTTTACAGTTCTTTATTTGTACTTGAAATTTAGGTACTACAGATTTTTGGTTATTACCGTTACATTTTCAGCATTTTGAAAGTTTTTCTATTTCAAATCTCTTAGAGTCATGATTTTCAAACATGGAATATTGTATTATTTCTGTACCAAAATATTAAGTACAAATCAAGTACTGTAAATTACAAGTACCTAAATATTACAATAGTTTTAAAGTAAAGAAATAGTACTAAATATTAAAAGTAAATTTCCAGTACTGATCAGTACTGCATTTTTTTAGTACAGAAATAGTACCTATGCAAAAGTAGCTGTGTAGTTCAGTGATTAATGGACGTCCTACTTTACTCCAAAATATCAGAAGAAACTAAAATAAAAAATCATAGAAAGGCCAGAAGCTCCTGATTTGGGACAGGAATACTTTATCTGGAGACAATGGACTTTTTATAAAACATATTGAATTATTAAAAGTATAATAATGTCACTGCCAATAAGTTAATTTCAGATGCGGTGTGGGGCGAGGTATAGATCTTCATACATATATGGTTAATGCAAATACTTAGTTTACGTGTTTCACAAACGTTGTCTAATATATCCCTCCACGTGTTTCACAAACGTTGTCTAATATATCCCTCCACGTGTTTCACAAACGTTGTCTAATATATCCCTCCTCTGTGTTTCCCCTTTTCAAAATCCGGGATCCGAATCTGTATACACAAAGTGCATGTTCCTATTTCAGATATCACCATCGTCGTTCGTTATTCGGCTAAAAGCAAGCCATAATATTTGGTTACCTAACTGTATTTCAACCTATTTCAGATATCACCATCGTCGTTCGTTATTCGGCTAAAAGGCCATAGTATTTGGTTAACTAACTGTACTTTAATGCTCACAAATAAACTTAACACCCTTTTAATTAAACAATTGTGTACGCCTGATTATCTTTCCATTCATAAAAACTTGTTCAAACTATTACGATAATATCCCATTCATAATAATTATCATAATAAATCTTGTAAATACAAACAACTATTTATCTATTCATCGGTCACAAGACAGAAACAGGGGTCGTAATAAATTATTTGTCAACAAAAACACGATATAATTGCAAATTGGGCCGTTTGAAACAAAAGACCTCCAAATCGCACCATCTTAAACTTAACACCAAATAAAACAATACAAATTCAATCTTTGGAAGAAATCAACCCCATTTATTCAGAATATCAGTTTCCAAAATTCAGGAGGGTCTGCATAAGAAATAACTTTTTTATAGATTTCAAACTGATATTAACGGATGATTTGTCCGAACGCCTTTCGTCGAGTAGAATAACAAAATACCACTTTACACCTAATTAACAAAGTAAAAGCATATGCAAATACACAATATCTTTCTGAGTGCAACATTTTGTTATTTGTTAACTTGATATCGATTTTAGAGATATATCGATATCATTTGATCTTTTTCTTCATTTCCGTTTTTAAAATATGAGTCATAATGGTCTGGTTTCTTACACCTGTTTCCAACATTGTCTACACGGATGATCAAAGTCGGATTGTAATTGTGAGATTATGTGAACTCATATTCTCCCGAGGAATGATCCACTATACTTCGATCTTACCCTGGCGGCTAGTGTTTTCTGTGGTATTGTCCAATAAAAATTGAAACCACAAAATTACTTAACTCCGAGGAAAATTCAAATCGGAAAGTCAATAATCAAATGGGAAAATCAAATGATAAAACACATCAAACAAATGGACAATAACTGTCATATTCCTGACTTGGTACAGGCATTTTCAAATGTAGAAAATGGTGGATTGAACCTGGTTTTATAGCGCTAAACCTCTCTCTTATGTGATGGTCCTCTTATATGTTTTTCCTATTAGTATTTTTTTTGCAGCAAAATCAGCCATAGCAGTAAACTGCATATTGGTTTAGTACCATTCAGGACTATTATTACTAGTACAATGTTTATACACTTGTAGAAGTCCCTTGTAACTTATACTACATACCACAGGTGCTCCCATAAAGGTTACAGAATACAAGTTACAACATTAGTTTAATAACATTCAACCAGATGTGTTACGGAGTTTGCGTAATAAAAAAAGTCATATAATAGAATCAGATGTAAAAGCAAGCTCCCCGTTGTGTAAGACGTCCGCCTTTTATTCCTGTGATAGGAAACATTACGATTTAACACACCCTATATCTAACAGGTACCGGCCATCAGTACCGCAGATACAGTACGCAATGCAGATAAGCATCTGCTTTACATAATGGTAAAATCCATTGTAATGCTATCCTTAAAGCTCGGGGGACTTCAATACTTAACTGATAGGAGGTGCCACTATTGTTCTGTTAATCCACCCTTTTCATGTAATTTATATTGAGAAAATGTATATTAATATTCATATATTGCATTCAGTAGATAAAAATGTTACCTTTTCCATTAATATTGATTGGGTTTCGTGTTAAAATCGGAAAACAAATTTGTCAAAAGTGAGAAATTTTTTTGATAAAAATACGCCAGATTGAGAAACATCAACAAAGATGACAGACGAAAAGGAGCTATGGGAACTTTAGTGACCTTATCATATATTTCTGATAGTTTCCCCGACCTATTCGCATATTTTCAAGCTCGAAAAGGTGACCTATATCAGCGGTACGTCCTATCACCTTGTATAAATATAGAAGATGGATCCCCGAGGCTAATAGGAACCGCAGACAAAAATCTGCTGGACAGAAAAGCAAACACAATTCTTTTGATAGCAATTCGGGAACGGAGATCCGAATGAATTTACCGAGTAAATGTAGCTGATAAAAGATAACTAAGAAGATGTTGTATTAGTGCAAATGAGACAACTCACAAAAAAGTAAACACTTATATGTCAAAGAATGGCCTTCAATAAGGAGCAAAGGCTCTCACCGAACAACAAGCTATACAGGGCCCCAGAATTACTAGTACAGGAAAACCAACTAAGTACATTCTATTTCGTGTGGGAAACAGGCGTTTTCTTTTCGACCTCTGTGCAATCTAACACATTTTAACAGAGCATATATTTTACATTAAAATTAAACTTAGAAGTAATCGGATTATAGATAAAATACATTTTAAAGTTTTTGCCATTTGTTCTCGCCGTTAAATCTTAAAAGGTTTCACTTGCTTGTCTGGAAGTTATCAAATGTATTTACATCTTCTCGGCAAATCCTTGCTGATAGGTCACCAATGGTCATGAATCCATCATAATACGGTAGTTTATTGGGAAGTCGCACTCAATCTGTCCATTAATTACCACAGACGGATCCAGTTAACAACTATGATTATAGATCACCGTACGGCTTTCAACAATGAGCAAAAAAATACATAGCTAGCTATTATAATAAGCCCTTATATGACAAATGATCAACAATTAAATGACAATCTCGTAAACTAGCCGTCTGATTTATGTACAAAACAATAGACAACTTTCGAGTTCGATGCATTTCCGTCAAAAACTCTGGTTTTAGTGAACGTCATTTGTGCGTTTAGGGGCGTCGTCACTTCCGTTCCCACGTTGAGCGAGTGGTTGGAAAACTATAATTCTATATTGTACGTATTATTCGGCAAATTGAATTCTCAAAATTGACAATCAGCATTGCTGTCATTAGGGAATTGTCATTAAGTACCTACAGAACAACCATTATTTCTTGTTTATCCTGCACAATGACGATCACTAAGACGCTTGATGAACGTAAATAGTGCAGGGATACAGGCGACCCCCTCTATCTGGTAAATGACGTCATAAAGGCGCGTATAATTGACGAGTTTTTTCCGGTGACGGATGAACTCGAAAGTGGTCTATTAACGAAAAAGAAATATGGTATACAGCAACAAACGACGACCACTGAATTACGGACTACTTTTATGACTATTAATATAACTAGAATCGTTTAAGAGTTTTAAGACCAGTAACGATCTTCAAACAAGACATTCTGATTCACCACTCAAAACCAAGCATATCAAACCGGAGGTACATGACATGCAATTAAGAAAAATACGCATGTCAACTATAATTAATTAAACTATTTCCGAAAAGTTTTATGAATTTTGACGAGCCCATTGACTTGAAGTATCATGATTGGCATATTTGGCAGAGACATATTTAATGATATTAAACAATCTTTATTTTGATAAACATTAACTTTTCAAGTTTTATATGATAAGAAAGCAAGTGATGGAGCTCAATTTTTCGTACGACGCAATCCGGCGCATATCGTGCTTAACAACTAACATTCATATCCTTTAAACAGATAAACTAAAGTTACTAACTTGCATTGGAAAATTGTGTTCAGTTTCAAAAAAAAATCTTACGAAAAAGTTGAGCATAAGTCATGAACAACTCCGTATATGATCCACTTTAGTCGGGTTTTTTTTTGGTGAAAATGATCACATTGGTTTTAAGTAGTCAGACTATCAATAAACCTAGATAAATTTTACCTTTGGGTATTTGTTCTAGTTTAGGTGTAAACACACCTCAATCCTCAATGGGATTGTTATCAAAGACTTAACAAAATGCAACTTACATACTTTAAAATTTCTTGATGATAATGTTACCCTGTGAAATAAACTACTTGAACCCCGCCAATCTACGCGGGCAATGCCTCTGGGAATTTATTTAGATTTTTTTAACAATTCTATATGATCGTTTGAACTTAATATAACAATATTCCTTTTTATCGTACCGAATTTAAAATAATGTGTTTGAAAAAATAGAGTATAGAAAGAAGGTCAAGAACTAATATTTAACAAAGTATAAAATCAGCTTCTCAACGTTTTTTAAGTATATGAAGTATTTATTTAACCTTCTTGACCCACCGCTATTAAAAGATCAAAAAGAAAATAGTATCTCCATAATTGTTATTTGTTCGCTATAAGTACCTCACTGTTTGAAGCGATATTTTTCATCCTAACTTTGGTAGTTAAGTTTTGACAATTATATATTGTATACAATACTGTATTCCTGATAACATTCGTCTTTAAGGCCGAACTATTTACATTTACATTGACGAACTGTAATTAAATAATTAAATAATGCTGACCATTCGTCTTTAAGGCCGAACTATTTACATTTACATTGGCCGTCACTGTAATTAAATAATTAAATAATGCTGACCATTCGTCTTTAAGACCGGACTATTTACATGCATTTACATTGACGAACTGTAATTAAATAATTAAATAATGCTGACCATTCGTCTTTAAGGCCGAACTATTTACATTTACATTGACCATATATTCGAGTTTTTTCAGTACTTTTGATGCCAATTTTAAAAGCAATCATGGTATAGTAAACATAACAGAATAAGATGTATAGTTTCTTTAATCGAAATTTTCACTCGACGTGAAATCGTTCAGCGATCATACAGTTACATTTTAAAAGTGTTCTTTCATATAAATTGAAATCTCAGTCTGGTAACCCCATCATTGGAGCACACAGCGAAGTTTTATAAGCAATCTATCACATTAATTGAAGACTCAGCCTAGCGACATCCTCATTGGAGGATATAAACAAAGTTTACAAGCAGGTCACGATTTGCACCAATCTACAATTTAGCCCGGTAACCCCCTCATTGGAGCATACAAGTTTTACAAGGATACTTTCACATCAATCTAAGCCTCAGCCTGGTAACCCCCTAATTGGAACATACAAGTTTTACAAGCATACTTTCACATCAATCTAAGCCTCAGCCTGGTAACCCTCTCATTGGAGCATAAAAGTTTTACAAGCATACTTTCACATCAATCTAAGCCTCAGCCTGGTAACCCCCTAATTGGAACATACAAGTTTTACAAGCATACTTTCACATCAATCTAAGCCTCAGTCTGGTAACCCTCTCATTGGAGCATACAAGTTTTAAAAGCATACTTTCACATCAATCTAAGCCTCAGTCTGGTAACCCTCTCATTGGAACATACAGGTTTTACAAGCATACTTTCACATCATTCTAAGCCTCAGCATGGTAACCCCCTCATTGGAACATACAAGTTTAACACGCACACTTTCACATCAATCTAAGCCTCAGCCTGGTAACCCCACAATTGGAGCACACAGCGAAATTTTACACTGAAGCAATCTTTCACATACAAGTATAATATTGAAGACTCAGCTTAGTGACTGTCTCTTTGGAGCATATAATCAAAGTTAAGAATCCGGGTTTTGTATCAATTCAAGCCTCAGCCTGGCAACATCCCACTGAAGCATACAGCCAAGTTTAACACGCATACTTTCGCATTATTCGAAGGCTCAGTATAATAACCCCCTCATTCAGTGGCGCATACATCAAATGTAATAATGTTTTCTTCGCATCAATCGGAGATTCGTCCTGCATGGTAACATTCGGTTATCCATACTTTTTGTGCCAATACTAACACATTTATACAATACCGAAATATGTAAAACACAACCGGCTGTTATATCGATCGAATTTCTGCGTTGGGATCCGAATGAAGAGAAGCAATAACATGAAACCGCAATCGGTGTAAGTAAATTCGGAATCAGATCTCCATGGAGGATTATTCTCCGTGGGAATCGGATTCAGATTTTACTTTCCCGCCGTTTCCCGCGGTCTAGTGTAGTTGCTCCTCGAAATTAAAGATCTATCTGCGGATTTCGGAACTGGAAAACCTGTATGTACCAAGAGCTATGAAAGACTCACCCAGAATCTGGCTGGTCACCCATCATGGCGTCGTCTGTTATCTGACGTATTGACCGAATATTTCTCAGTTTAGAATATTGATAGTAGGGACTGTATGTGTGATAATTGTAGTTCTTTCTGCTGGTCACCAGGCTCAAGACGAGGCTCCAAGACAGGAAATTGATAATGCAGGCCATTTCTATAAGAAAAAAAAACAAAACAAACACAAGAATGAAAAACACACACAAAAATGATTCACCATGTTATATCAGATTAACACACGATACATGAAGAAAGTTGAACATTTATTGACCGATGAAAGTAATAATGAAGAAATTGCTTTCAAAATCTGAAGCAATGCAATCCAAACATTTATTTCTAAACCTAGATTGTGGTACCATATAAAGTTTTTAAACTATGCTAAGAACCAGGACTTTTCAATTATATCAAATGCGTCAAGTGAAACTTTAGGATCCAAAAACAAAGTCTGGTGCTTTATGCTTTGTTTTGCAGTTTATCGTCAAATGAAATTAAACTCTAAGATCCCTGGAAAAAGTTTGGTGTCTGACAGTTTTCTTTAATCTAAATGTTTCAATTACATAAAGAGACATCACAAAAACGAAACAGCTAATTAAAACATCAAATATATCAGAAAAACTCACTTGACGTTTGTGGTTGCACGAAAATGCATACTCAGCACATACATAAGCTTTGTGTCAATAAAAAAACTACTATTAAGATATATAATTATCTTCAAGTTGTTTAGATCTAAATCTTCAAAGCTATGTGCAATAAATTCTTGTTATCTGTGTGTAGTAAATGTAACACAACCTCTTAACAACCTAATTATTACATATTTTATTGACTCAGACATGCTAAACCTAATTTTCTTGTCAAAATTCCTCTTTGTATATAATGCTGCTGGGAATGAAAACGAAGGATACCTCACATACCGAAGGAAATATCTTCTAATAAAAAGATAGATTTCTTTGGTCAATGGCCAACTGCATTAGCCACTTGAATTCGCAGCAAATTGATGGTTTTTAATCTGTAACAACATGGGAATTAATTTCTCTTCAATTGCGGCCGCCGAGTTCAAGCATGTTTCCCGAATAACGTTTTCCCATTTACAGACAACATAAAAATACCGCCAAAATTCCTGACTTAGTATGTCGATCCGAAACTAATAGTATAGTCACGTGATTCCATGCTATTTTAGAAGTTATGGACAGATGTACTGACTGAGATTGTCTGTGCCATTATTTTGCAGCTAGTACGTGTAAAAGACTTGTCAATCAATTCCGACATTACTATCGTAAAAACAAGTCACAATCAGTCAAAAATGTTGTTCTTTGTAATCTCACATAACGAACTTACACTTGTGTTTTATACTGATTGTGGCTGACGGTTATTACTATGGAAAGCCACATGGGACCCCCGACTCCGTGCATGTTTTATATAGTACTTTCACGGCCGTGTAAGATTACCGAACCCGTGAATGTTTTTTCCGATTCCGCGAATTTTTTGGACCGACTCCGTGAAAGTTTTGGACCGATTCCGTGAAAGTTCCTGACCGACTCCGCGAATGATATAGCCCGACTTATTTAACAAACTCTTTAAACGCAATGCCAGTTGACATACTCGGCCGTGCAAGATAGATGCCGACTTTGATAACTTTATTTCAATTACATAGCACATTCGCGGCCGTGTAAGATTGATGCCGACTTTGATAACTTTATTTAATTACATAGCACATTCGCGGCCGTGTAAGATTGATGCCGACTCTGTAGTAATTAATTTGATTAAAACGTTAGTAATTAGTGATGGTCGCGGCCGTGTAATACAATTTATTGCCGACTGTGTCCATTTCATACATATCATTAGCGATCTCCATGGAATCATTAAAACCATTATAATTATATAATGCATAATTATTTTGTATTATTCGCTACTTGTCATTGTATTAATATGTATTTGACAATTTTATTCTTACCTCTTATAGTTTTTTAATATTTGATCTAAAATCTAAAATAATTTAGAAGGGAATTTTGTTGGGGGGGGGGGGGGGGGGGTTTCTTTGTTTATGTAAACGGTATAAAACGAGAATATATGCGGATTTTTTTATGTTACTATATTGACAGTACCGCCCCTAATTTTGATAACTTGCTCCACATGAATACAATATATTAGATGTTCTTTTTTTAGTGCGGATTATCTTTTTTCTTTTGCTGTTTTATAATGCATGCATACAATTAGTAGCAGAACCAGGAGACAAGTTTAGCAATTGTTATAGTTTCACGAAAAGAACTGTCTATCATTTTTTCTTTTGAGGATACAAATATCATATATAGATATTCATTTTTCCTACTAAAAAATATAACTATTTCAAAGGTTTTAAAAGTATGTTCCTGTTGATTTATCCTGTAAATGGTTTTACTCATTAATACGATCTCATAAAAATTAAGAAAAGTCACCAAGAAATAACTTGTTCAGTATCAATAGAATATTTTTTCACATGTAAAGATGTCTGATAATATATCGTTCGAGAAATACGAATCTGATAGAGGAAAACTTGTCATCGTTGTCGAAGAACATAAATTTCGTCAGGCATTTGTTAGAGAAATTAGATGGAGATACACAGATATTCGAGTTGTTCTAGGCTTTTAGATTATTTACATGAAACTAATACTCAGAAACTAGAAAGACAGATTTTGAGAAAAGCATGCAAACGAAAAAGCAACTGGTATGTTATCTGAGCAACCTCCTACAATAATTGATATTTGAAATATGTTTAACCTCCTTCTTTCAACTATACATAAAACAGAGAAAGAAGGAAACTTCATCCAGTTCAATAAAAAAATCAATCCGAATTTCACAAATTCTTGATGATATTTGGTGTTGCAACAAACAAAGATGATTCAGCATATTTTATGTATTAAAATGACTTTAAAATAACTCTGCCAGGCGGTAAATTGATGGTCCTATGCATGGATGAAGGAGGAGAGAAGTCAATTATTTAGTTGATATATATAAGTAAAAATAAATAAATTCATAAAATTGGCGCAATTAGATGTTGTTTTTTTGGCGCAAATGATACCTATAATTTTTAAATTGGAGTGGCGCAAAAGTAGCATTGGCGTAAATAAGTTGTGGCGCAAATGAGTTCATTTTAGGCGCAAAAAAAATATCGCCCATCAATAAAACCCATATTATAATTGATATTTAAATGTGGAAGTATATTATTCCATTGTTTAGAGTTTAATAAAGCTAGAATTAACTATTTTATGTTATTCTTGATTCACAGATTCAGCTACGAGAAAGTGCATAATAAATTTAACAAATCGGTTCTAGTAAATAAGAAAACATTATGTAACATTGCTACATAAGTGTTATAAAATAGGAAATATAACATAAGTATGAGTTATGACAATTTCCGCTATATTTGTTTATAAAAACTCAATTATTTAAAAAAAAAACATGTTAAAAAAGGTTACAGAGTAAATGAATTTATGTCTGAAGATGGAACATATACATTCTGTATGTGCCTGCATGTCCCAAGTCGGGAGCCTGTTGTTCTTCAGTGGTTGTCATTTGTTGCTGTGTTACATATTTAATTTTCGTAAATTATTTTTTACATAAATTAGCCTACCGTTAGTTTTCTCGTTTGAATTGTTTTACATTTGTCATTTGTTGGGCCTTTTATAGCTGACTATGCGGTATGGGCTTATATTTATAAACTTGACTTGCTTAAGCTTGATTCGAGTGTGAGGAGCCGTTATCCAGCTTGCTTTCGTCAAGCGTAAAACTGTCTTAGGAAGGGGGAAAAGACCAGTAATAATTCTTATATGATTTACACATTAGGAAATACGTTAATATGATTGGTCGAGAGGGCTTCTGATAGTTGACGTTTTTTATTTAAGAAAATAT
Source organism: Mytilus galloprovincialis (assembly GCF_965363235.1). Classification (NCBI taxonomy): domain Eukaryota; kingdom Metazoa; phylum Mollusca; class Bivalvia; order Mytilida; family Mytilidae; genus Mytilus; species Mytilus galloprovincialis. The sequence continues at coordinate 82,941,365 of NC_134845.1, read as the reverse complement.
AAATTAAATATATATTCGAACTTTATCCTGATCTCACTCTCAAAAAAGGTTCACATTGTGGTTCGCGGTATACATATATCGCTCGTACAGTAAAAAAATGTGTAAGGGTTTCGCGGAACCCAGTGTCTCGCCTACTTTTGCTGTTAATCACACACTCATCAAAAATGATGAAAAAAATCAATAAAATTATTCCTCTTGATACTATCTTTTGATTGTCAGAAGCTTCTGTCCAAGTTTGGTAAAAATCCAGGCTAGTTTAAGAATCTTAAAAATGTTTTAAATACTTTAACTGCAGACTGTATGTAATGTTAACTGGAAGAAAAACTAAGTCCATTTATAAGTAAAATACGGGAAATATGGAATTTTATTTTTACAAAATTTACTTCTGGATACTATCTTATGAACATAAACAAGCTTCTGTCCAAGTTTCGTACAATTCATTAGTTATTGATAGACAAATTCATACTCTTGAAACTGTCCCATGCATATGACATTATAGGTGTTGTCTTGGAAACATCTAACATGTAATTGGTCATTTGTATTCATGTGATTGCTGAGGGAACATATGATATTTAAGTTTGTTCCCACATCACAATTCATTAAGTTGATATCTACACGTGAATTATATTAACAGGACGAGCAATTCAAGCATTTTGAGGCATTATATTTTTTCCCCATATCACAATTTAAAATATGATATCAATAATATCCGTATGAGGGTATGGATACGGTTTACAAAATAGAGAATAATATGCAAATAATATAGAAATGAGAATAATTGGCGCCAGATACAAAAGAAATGAGAATAGTGGAGTGCTAGAAAATAAAACGAATAATGGGATGGTAAATCATGAAGAATAGAAAGGGATAGAGAGAAAAAAAGTCGAAAAAGTTAAAGAAAACAAGTATGAAGACTCTTATCCAAACACTCATGTACACTTCATTTAAATTTTTTTTATCATTTCAAGAAGAACTATTTAGATCACTAATGTAGTTTATAAAATAACCAGAGCCGGCTGCATTCTTGCAATGTTCAATTTTGGCATGTTACGTACTTGAATGAATTGAATGTTAAAAATCCATTCAGTAATTATAACGAAAAGGAATTTACAAAATATTTCAATAAGTCAGTTCACATTTTTCGCGAAGTCTGTCAAGAACTTTCACGGAATCGGTTCATAACCTTAAGGTAGTCGGAATTAAACATTCGCGGAATCGGTCAACAACTTCACGGAGTCGTTCCAAAACGCGAAGTCGGTCAACAACTTTCACGGAATCGGTTCATAACTTTCACGGAGTCGGTATAAAACATTCGCGGAATCGGTCAACAACTTTCACGGAGTCGGTCCAAAACTTTCGCGGAGTCGGCAAAAACATTCACGGGATTCGGTAATCTTACACGGCCGTACAAGTACTGTATTATTACACTGTAAAACTTGTGCGGAGTCGGGGGGTCCCGTATGGCTTTCCATATATTACATACATACCATGCGGTTACAAGTTCAATATAACTTCTGTTTTATATGAAATGTCAACTGCATCTTCTTTTATCGAAATTGGGAGTATATGCAGTTTCCTATTTATATCATTTCCCCCGTTTTCGTTGTACTAGTTTTCTTTTCAAACGTCTTGGTCAATGCCAAACGCTTAATCGTATTTTAAAAGACTCATTACTAGTGTGAAGTGTTCATGACTTATTACTACCCGTAAAATGTAAAAAAACAATATAAAATACTGAACTCCAAGGAAAATTAAAATCTGAAAGTCCCTTATCAAATGGCTAAATCAAAAGCTCAAACACATCAAACGAATGGAATACAGCTATAATTTTCCTGACTTGGTAGTGACAGACATTTCCTTATGTCGAAAATGGAGCCGGGGATTGCACCTGGTTTATAGCTAGTTTAATCTCTTTTACTTGTTTGATAGTCGCACACAATTGTATTGACAACTATGTAACAGATTCAAAAATAGGGGTACAGCAGTCAACATTGTGTTACAATATTGAATAAATACAATGACCACAGCACAGCAACACATTAGCGGTAGGCATAAGCACCGAGCCACAACAAACGGATATTACCCAAAAAAAATTGACTAAAGATAAACATATTAATGATTAATCAGTGGCGGATCAAGAACTTTTCCTAAGGGAGGGAGGGGGCTCCAGTCATGCTTCAATGATTCCCTATATAATCAACCAAATTTTTTCCACGAAAGGGGGGCCCGGGCCCCCCAGTATCCGCCTATGTTAATAAGACATATAAGAGAGCACCATAACAGTATTTAAGATGAAAAAAACGTGAGTACCTAGAATCTAAACTTCAAGACCAGCATGTATTATTTGTGAATTGAAGTGGAAAATCTATCTGAAGGGTTTTAGTATCTGTCGACTTTTTTTTACAAAAAGGACGAGAATTTCGTTGTAATATTATAAATAGACGGACAGACGAAATGCTTTGAGAAATCGCTGACAGAAACAAACTAATCTGCACCGAGTTGGAATATTTGCATGGCTGAATAAGATAATAATAAGATTATCAGCTGGAAATAGAAAAAATCCAAGGCTACAAAATCTTCTAAGTGATCCAGCAGCAATAAAGTTGTCTGTGAAAGCCATTTCAACGTCTACATTCATAAGACAAACAAATCCTTATTACATGGTATTCAGTCAAGTCAAAATTCTTTACTATGACTGTGTGAGACTCTCGTGGGTAGTCGTTCAGCCCTTAATATAGTCACTACAGTAGTATAGTAGTTTTAGAAATGTAAAAAATGCTATCGATTGCACATCTTCAACATTAACAAATAAGTGAATTCATATCTTTTTTGCCATGGCACAAATGAGAGCAAGATGAACGATTGTACATGTTCACACAACTATCAGTGGCAAATCAGGCGGGCGCGTCGAAACCTGTTTTGCATCGCTTCGATGGCTCGGTGGTATATAGATCTTCTTCGGACATTACGACCCCCCCCCCTAAAAATTCCTGGATTCGGCCATGATTATTTATCGCTGTAGATTGCTAGAATGTTAACCTCTGTATGCTTTCATGTTTCATTTGACGTACACCGTGTACCATAAAACTGGGGCGAAGTCAACTCCATCCCCCTTAAATCGGAAAAAAAACAACATTTTTGGCCTTAACCGTTAAAACATTTCTCCTGATCTCAAATCCTGCCAAACATCCTTATATTTCAAGGACTACCGATGGTCGCATGTGAAGTGACACCTGGTTTAATTTTCCCTCGTAAATCGAAAACTTCAACAGTGTAGTGTAGCTTTAAAAGTATAAACATTAAC